>NC_070630.1:15781251-16081251 GCF_947347685.1 Pleuronectes platessa
TAAATGAAGGCTGTCGCAGGGTGAAACAGAGTTCACCCCAGCATACATCACTGCAGTGTTGATGAGTGCCAGCCACAGTTAGGAATTATAACACTTCAGTAGAGTCATAAAGAGACTTGTTGTTTGGGAAGGTGCAGTAAGGGACTTGCAAAATGTTAGATATAATTAAGTTAATTATTTTTGGATTGTATTCCTAAACACAGGCTCACTTTATGTCATATTTACTTGTCTGTACGCTCCTATTCTTTCATTTTAAATCATATAAATTCTTTTTTTAATGTTTTATAAGCTTATATTTTTCTATGTACATGCAGACATTTTTCTATATACGTGCTTATAGTTCTCTATATTTTTACACTTTTATATATCTATTTTTGACTGGAGAGAGAAGCCTCTTAAAATGTCATTGTAGCTGGATACAATGACAATAATGCTAGCTACAGTATGTTTAACTGTGAGTATCACACTTTAACACAATCACTACTTTCTTTAAAAGATTTGCAAACAACTGTATTTCCCCAAATTCCAAGAAAAAAGAATGACGTTTTAAATGTTGAGTTTAAGTGTCTCTGAGGAGATTACATAAATACATTGAAAAACTTTATTCTCCCACAGTTAGATAATGTTAATGACTAGTCACTGTCTGACTCTATGTGGAACTCATGTCTCATGAACTGTTCATCGGCTCAGCACTTGTGTATTGTAAGTAATAAAACCAAAAGTGACAGTATATTGTCGAACAGTTTGAAGAGGACTCACTAATGACAAGGAATAATTATGAAGTAACTCCGGAGCATAAACACAGACCAAACAGGCAGGTTTAGAACAAGCTCATGTTCTAGTGTTAAATAATATACTGTTCTTAATAAGTACAGGTAACCAAACTATAGTTGATACTTCATATGATGGACTATCTAGATAATTAAATAATGTACAACAAGATTGAGCTGTGATAGCTAAATTTGTGTCGTAGCTGTGGTTTACTGTTGCCTTACAACTGTGGGGAAGTTGCCATACAAATGTGTACTCGCATACTTTATGATGCTTACAGTTTTTGTCCTTGCGGTAGTGTTACTGCATTTTCTACTTTTAGATTTAATGTACTGTGAAAAGTGTTTGTATCGATGAATAGTAAAGATGAATACTTATGGTAATGACTTTCACGTGGTATGCTTATGGTCAGGCAGAGGGAGTGGTTTAAGGAGGTTTCTGCACAAAGACAACAAGGATGTAAACTGCAGGTTCAGCTCTTATTCATCAAACGAATCCATGGTAATTTAGTTATATTATGGTAATTACTTACTATTGTGCAAAAAGTATTGGATGATGCAAAATATTATAATTTGCAGGGAGATGGGGGGGGGGACGTAGTGTAAGAAAAAGCTATAGAGTAATACACACTGCATATTGAGTATTCTTCTCATGAGATTTTAGAAGGATGGTTCCAGTCTCTATTGCCAGCACCCAAATGCAACTACACGAAGGGAAGGATTGTTGTACCACAATTAAAACAATTGTGTCATTGTTGTATTTGGACTTTGAACTACTCGCAGTTTGAAAGTGTTAAGTGGGGTCATTTGTGTGTAGATTGAATAGAATAAGCTGCTTTAGCTGTAGCTGCATTTCCAGATCACACTGTTGAATTTGCAGAATCTCATGTTATTTTCTATTTAAGACTAATGAAAACTAGGATTTCACTCAGTATAGCACATACCTCTGCAAAGGCCCAACAGCCACATTTAAATTCACTACATCTAGATGATTACTTGGATCTGCATCAAATTGCACACGCTCATAAAGAGCATTCATCTAAACATGCATGATTTTTTTTTCGTGAAGACGTGTGAATTATTCTATAATAAAATTAATGAAAATATCGAAAGAAAGTGAAAAAAATCCTGGATCCAAACCATGATCCAGATACATCAAAATTGAATGGGTTCCTCCCTGAGCGCCAACGCATCCTTCCACCAAGGTTCAAGGTAGTCTAACAGACTAACAAACAAATGCAATTGAAAGCATAACCTCCGTGGCTGAGATAATAAGACCCCCCCCCCCCCTCTTTGGGGAACTCCTTTTACCCTTTAATAACTCAACTGATCATTCAATTATTTTTGGAACTTAACAATAAATTTGGGTTGTCAGTTGTTAGAATCTAATCTGTGAATTGTTTCTAGTGAGGGATTCCTTTTATCCTGAACTCCATGAACCCAGCCAGGTAGTCTGGATTTAGATTCCCCACACAGGACCTGCGTCACCACACACCAAGAGGCGTGACGGCTGAAAAACAAGGAAGATATGCGTCACAGTGGCAGGACCGGGGAGATGAGCAGGATGCGTGCAGTGGATGACTCGCGGATTGGAAAACTCTTTCACTATATGGCGAGTCACGAATGTGTCTTTTTTTCTTCCTGCAGCCGTGAGGATAGTCCTTTGAGCTGGGTGTCGACAGAGCAGTGGCGTCACTGCATGGGTTACACCTTGTCATACACACACACACACACACATGGATTGCCTGCCATCCTGAGGCAACCACGACTCCACAAGAGAGGCGAGGAGAGAGAGAGAGAGAGAGAGAGAGAGAGAGAGAGAGACAGAGAGAGAGAGAGAGAGAGAGAGAGAGAGAGAGAGAGAAGGGGAGTCGATGTATGGGTGTGACTGTGAGTGAGCTGACTGTGAGACATAATTACGGCAGATTAGTGAAGCCACACTGAGAACCTGAGTCGCAGCCGTCTGGACCCAGAGACAATGACCTCTGGGAATGACGCACTCTGTCACTCACACACACATACATACACATCATATCCTGGAGATTTACTTTCAACTCAACTACTACTTGCCTAACCTTACCGGACCTTTCACCTGAGAAATTGATGTTAATTGCTTTATGAGGACTTCCTTTTATCCCCCTATTTGGTAAACAGGTCTCTATACTGAGAGTTAAGAGCACACACAAACAAACACTCTTCTCAAGATCCTCATAAAAAGACAGAGTTAAATGGAGAAACAACCAGGTATCTTCACGCTTATCTCCTGCCTGTAAATTCCATCCGGAGCTGAGCCTGTCAGCTAGTTTGTCACTTTGTGAATCCCAGCGGTATCACAAAGTTCCGACGTGAATAACATCTGTGGGACAACGATAAGAAATTAGGCCACTTTGGTGAATCATCAGTAGACGTGGACCTGTAAGGCCTCAGACTCACATACACATGGTTCACATGTGCTAGAAGAGGCTGCTTCGGTGATAAATGTGGTTTCTGGATGGATCTCCTGTAAATCTGGTGTGACAGTTGCTTTGCTCCAATTAAAATGCAACATTAAGTGAACTAACTGAAACTGAGATCTGTCATCAACGCCCCTGTTGTCCAATCTGAACATCTGGAGCCTCTTTCACAGAAAACACTGCATATAAACAGACTTGGAGATGAATTAGAGTCCTTGAGGGCTCATGCAAGGGCCCATTTGTTTGCATAGGTGAACATTTACAGAGCAGGAAATAGTGTCATTATACAAATTTCAGTTTGTATGTTGTATTTGTTTTCTACCTTGTTTGTTTACGAGGCTTGTTTTACATTGTTTATTTCATATGAAAATATTCAAAACAACAAATTTGCCTTTCATACTTAATACTACAAAAAGTTAGCATTCTGTTGAAAATTGAAGGTGTGGTGCATGTTTTCATAAACACAGGAAGACTCTGCTTACAGACATGTACTGAATTGGATAATGAAATTATGTGGAGGGACTATGTGAGAATGCAAATGTCTGAATCAGAAAAAATTTTCCTGCCGGCCCTCTTATTGAAAACTCCAGATAATGTCTGAATGAGCCCATGTGAGAACACAGCAGGAAATTATCCGGAGAATTTACCATGGGCATGTGCCCGGTTTAAATATGTTTCTAACACGCAACCGTCAATGAACTGAAACTGTTAATCATACAAATATCTCAAAATAAAAAAGAGATACCACACACATACAAGACACAGATTAAAGATGTCAACTTGGACAGGCAACGAGATATGAGGCTTTTTCTGATAGGGGCCGAAGCTGGCTGTGCTATGCTGTAAACAGAAACATGTGATCACCAAAGCAGTTATGACCTCGCTCCTGCATGCGGCTCCACCTTTCCCCTGAATGCTACGGAGATGTTTCCACTGTTGTGAACGCATCTGACTGGAAAATTGGGCTGCTTTCTCAATATGTAAAAGGAAAAGTCTGTACCCGCTGTAAAGTCATTTTCTGGAGTTCATGTCTGAAAATGGCTTTACAGAGTTTGAGGTACTTTGGACTAAGCAGGGAGTCATGCAGACTTTACTACTCGAAAAGGGAATAGTTTAGAGAGAGGGAGCAGAACTCAGGGATCTGTGGGAACATAAAGTAACGTGTAAGGAAGTCACTCATTTTGTATATATAGAGATGTTTGTCATCTGCGAAGAAGTGAAGACAGATGTAATATTTGCAGGTTTTATAAACTGATGTCATCATATGCAGTCATAAAGAAAAAGGCAAAGGACTGAACCCTGGGGCACACCGACATAAGAAATGTGACTCTTTTTGAGTAAACTAAGGAAAACAATGTACTCTCAAACGAGGCCTATAAGCCTAATACAACCATTACATCCCTGCGTCTATCTGTTTTCTCCAGCGGAATGAGCCATACACTGACTTTTATTGTTTGTTAAGATTAAGGCTATATACTCTGATACTTAAAAAAGATACAGTGGGTATAAGCAAAAAAAAAAAGCATGTGTCTGTGCAGTGAATAAGAACTCATGTTACAGGTTCAACAGACAGTTCTGGGAACATGGTGTGTTTGTTTGTCAGAACAAAGGACTTACGGCCTTCTGTTTTCACTCACTTCTTCTCTCCCTCCTATGAAAGAATGACAAACAACAAAGAATACAGATTTTTCTTTTCTTTCTACAGAATGCCTTTTTTAATATCCTTCTCATTGCTTTGTGTGTGTGTGTGTGTGTGTGTGTGTGTGTGTGTGTGTGTGTGTGTGTGTGTGTGTGTGTGTGTTTGCGTCTGGGCAGCACTCCAGTCTGTCATCTCAATCTGATCTCTATCACCCATGGCTGTCTGGCTGGAGTTATCTCGCCAGAGGACCACCCCTGCTGAAAGGAAGACGAGTGCAACACCAGAGCACCACTCGGCTTACAAGCCTCTTTAAAATCTCTATTCCCACTTCTTATTTAGCTTTTTTTAATCATTCCTAAACATTTGCCACACTCTCCTTATATTTCCCCCTTTTGCTCTCTATTTATTGTCTAACTGCAACTCGTGTTTCATTCACACACACACTGTACTTGTTGAGACTTTTATAGGAAGATTGATTAAAGTAGCAGCTCCCAGGCTTAACACTAAGTTGAGCTAGGCCAAACACACTCCTTGTTTTAACTTAATGTTTAATGGACAAGCCAATATGCAGATCATGTATGATCTTAACCGATTTTGCGGAATGATTAGAACATAAGTCATATGTTTCTAAATGTAGATTGAGGTTTTGCATGTAACTTCATAACTTTATCACTTTAATAATAAATAGAAACATATGCACTTCATGTGTACAGATATAAATGTTAGATGTTTTTACAAATGTTTTCATTGAATGTCAAATCATTTTAAGGTTTTTTTTTCCAACTTATTCAGGTACATACAATATACCTAAATTCTATACCTCAAAGCTAAAGGAAAAACTGCGTACACCCAAACAAGGTGGTCTCACGTCGCAAGTGGCCCACCCTTTGTGTCAGTGTTGATGGTTCCTTCCTCACTTCCTTGCTGTGAGATAAGGAGTTGGTCCGGCCCTTCACAGGGGCGTGTGTCTTAATCAAGATCCCTCTGAACAGAAACACAAGCAGAGTGAACAAATTGGACTTGGCAGAGATCGGGGGGTGGGGGTGTTATTAGGATTGGGATCTTGGAGGGCGTACACTATAGTGATTTGGGTGCGTGCCTATGTACAAATTTATCCATTTCAATTGCCCATATTGTTTTGTCTGCTGTCTGACCTGGTGGGGCAGCCAACGTTCAGGCGTAGCGTTTCCGTCTTAATGCAGTAGAAAAAATAATTGGAGGGGGGTGTTTCTTTCTTTATGACCAAATACACTTCAGTTACTCTACATCCTTCAGTTCCTCTGTGTTTGTGTCTATTTACCTGATTAATCTATTCTTCAGACTCAACATCTGGCAAATTAATCTTCAATTCATCCCAGGCTACGATCCAGGATCATATTATAATCCTT
Source organism: Pleuronectes platessa (assembly GCF_947347685.1). NCBI lineage: Eukaryota > Metazoa > Chordata > Actinopteri > Pleuronectiformes > Pleuronectidae > Pleuronectes > Pleuronectes platessa. The sequence goes on from NC_070630.1 coordinate 15,787,502, forward strand.
TGATCATTAAATCTACCAGTGAGAGCTGAACTCGACAGAGCCAGACTGATCTCTTGCATGGCTAGGCAAGGTGATTGCATGTGAACTGTCCCACAGCCATTCCCCCCCTCAGTAGTGCTCTCTGCATATCATACTTAATAACACATACAGCAACACATGAGAAAGAGCTGACAGCGCACACACACACACACACACACACTCCACACACTCACATGAACACAAGCGCTGGCTTTCACACACACAAAACCCCTGAAGTCAGCTCCGAATGCATTTTCTGTAGCAGAAAGTGCACATTAACACATCTTTAAAACCTGACATTTATATCGCTCCCTCTCCGACTCCCCCTCACAAAATTGTTTGCTCTATCGGCTGCGGTGTTGTTGGCTTCATTTGAATCCCCAGCTACTAATTAGGCATTTGTTTTGAATCTTTCTCTTGATTCTGCCCGGTTGTTTCTTTTCCCCACATTTGCATGTGAAGCGCGGGGTACGCCCAGCCATTAAAACTATCTCAGGGCTGAAGGGGGAGAACGACACATTGATGACACGTGAGAAAGAAAGACGGAGAGGCGACAGATTATCAAAGCCACATTCCTCAGAGGCTAAGAGGAGGAGCGACATGATGATGAATGTGTTGTTATTTAGAATGGAAAGCACTGTTCACAGGAGAAGTCCACGCAATCACACGTTTCAAAAGTCCCCCAGCACAATCTCGGAGAGCTAATAGGAAGCAGACACATTGATATGACCTCAATAGAAATCTCGTTTCAGGGTGTGATTTTCCGGTGTAACGTTGAGCACGCTGCATTGGATCCGTCACTTCCAAAGTCTGAGTCAAAGTAGGACATTAGCTGTGAGTCTTAGGATACAGCGTAGTGTAAATAAAGCTTTCACACGCTTCCACCTTTAGATTCCCACTCATCAGCTGAAGTCGTGAAAAGGTCCCTCAGCTCCAGCAGACAAACACTCACGCTGCAAACAGAACTATGGCGACGTATTCACCACACAAGTCTGAGCATGTGCGCACAATGCAAACTACACACATTACCTGTGTGTGTGTGTGTGTGTGTGTGTGTGTGTGTGTACTCCTACGTGGGTGGCTCCTGTGTTGCCTTGACAACCTGCTGCCGTTTCCCTTTTTTGTTTGCCCTTGGAGCCGAGAGCAGGTTCACACCAACGCAAGAGCAGGAACAGAGGGAGGACGGACGCCGACATCAGCCGGAGCGATTCATCTCACCACTTGAGCGAGCAGCACCCACGGCTCTCCCACCTGCTCTTAACTGTCAAGCAGCAAATGGAGGCAGATTGTGCTGATATGTCTGGAGAGAGGAGAGAAGGAAACGTTGTGTCATCTGTGGGCTACTATTCTCAGAGATTTGCTGGAACTGCCAAACGATATGCAACATAGGACGCTTTTCAGATATGAATTCCAGAAAATGTCCAGATTCTGAGATTTTGTTCCCACAAACAGCTCCTCTAGAAAATGTCCACACTTCCGTGCGTGTCAGGAGGCAGCTGTAGAGGTCGAGGTTTGAGGTCAGCTCTTATATCTACTTTGACTTAAAGTAAACATGATACATAAAAGGAATTGTTCAACATTTGATAACCTACCACTTTCACAAGCTCAGTTCTAATAACATGTTACATAAATAAAAAAATCGTACAAAAATACTGCAAGTTGCTGTTTTATGTTTCCGTTAATTTCTTGGCTTGCTAGTTACCTCAACTTTTCTAATAATCCAAGCTAGCTGCTTCCTCATTTCAAGACCTTTTAAGGCTAACTGGATGCTGGCTGTAGCCTCATGTTTACCATACAGTTGTGATAGTGGTATCAATCCTCTTATCCAATTCTTGGAAACAAAGTGATAATGCTTAAAATGTTGGACTCTTAAGATCGGCATGGCCAAGAGGTCAGGATCTAGCTGCCATGAAGGCAAGAAAATGACAAAAAATAGTGCAGGTTTAAGGAGATAATGCTCAAAAAGGTTGGGCTCTTGCTTTAAGATCCACGGCCCCCAGAGGTCAGGGCCAGCTACAGAACAGTTGCCATACTGTTGTGGATATGCTGCTTTGGGCCGGGGACATCTGGTCCAGGGGCAAGAAAAGGACAGAAGAGAAAAGAAAAGACAATGGAGCGGAGCCAGGCGGTGTTATCTCTCGCTACACTACAGTCGTAACCTGGTGTTTGTTTTTCTGGGCATGTATACTGAGCGAAGTGTTGCTCCAGATGTCAGAGCAGATGCAAGAATTTGAAAAGACAGAACAAAGGAATCACTTTATGAAGGAAAAAATGGGCCATCTATTGTATTATAAAACCAACCTAATCCCATCTTCTATGACAGTAATGTTTAATAAGTACAGTTTTCGTCAGAAGCTTCACTAGAAGAAACGTGCTGATGCATACATGTGACTACAACGATCTTATCTCGTTACCACAGCCTTACACTGAGGAAATTATAGATTGTGCCGATCATGCTGGTTTCCACTTTACCCCACAAACCTCATCTCAGCAGCTGTGTTTGGCAGTCAACATCACTTGACTTGTGAGTACAAACAGCTTAACACTGAGTCAGTGAAAATGACCTGAAACACCCACCATCCTCCACAACAGGAAAGCAAAGAGCGTTGTGAATAGAAACAGTGCAGAACGGAGCAGGTAAACCTGCCCCCCCCCCCCCCCCCCGTAAATACAAGGATCTGTTCCTGGACGTCTGGCATTTCTCTCCCTCCATATCCCCCTTGTTTAGGGCGTGTGCACGATATTTACCAGAGAACCAGATACTGTGGCCCTGAGCCCCCACCTTCAGCACCTTGTCAAACTGCAGCATGTGTGTGCGTTTGTGCGGGTGGTTGGGTGTGTGCACATGTGCGCTATTCAATCAGCCGGGACATTGTGACTGCCAAACATATATCAGATGATTGGGGACCATGACAGCTCCGAGGCTTGTTGCCAAGGTTACGAGAGAAAAGAAATAACAACAAACATTTAATAAACATCCCGCAGACCGATGACAGATCCACGCGGGCAAGCTTGGCCTCCTTTGTCTGCATCCACAGTAACGGCCCTTTGTTTAATGCTGTGAGTCTGTCACACAAAAAAGTGAACTTCTGCCTTTGTGCTCCAACAGGTCACATGGTTCCTACTGTTCTGTTTCGGACTAACTTTTAATGTCAGACATATTTAACAACTAACATAATTCCTACATGGTCACTAGCAACTTTGTTCATCTCATATTTCTTTTAGTACAGAGGTTTGATAGATGGTTGACACATGAGTTGATTATTTCCTGATATGTTGTAGTTGAGGTTGGTTTTAAATCAGGCTTTGTTGCTAAAGAAACTGTATTGAAAAAAGTGTTTATACATTCATTTGTTTTGTACTAATATTCATCATCTTTTCCCTTTCACAGTTTTACAAAATTATCAACTAATGCAGTTCAGATGCATTTGCATCTCATTATTAGGTCACATAGTCGGCGTAACGGCGTGATTAATCCATAGAATATTTTCCCAATTTATTTTATTGTCTATTTCCCTATCTTAGGCCAGAAGAGACTTCATCAGTCAGACCACAAACTAAACGCATTTGAGCAGGAACCAGAGGCTTTTGGATTTTTCTCTAGTAATATTCACGATTATCAAAATTGTTACTGATTCATGTTTTCTGTAAATCGCCCAATCGCAGCCACGACCGGGTCGCTACCTGTCACATGATGCTACAACCTGTGATTTTGCAAAGCATTTATTAGAAAATTCAGGTCAGTAAGTCTGTGATTCATTTGATCAAACAGACAAATGCAGCCTGATCACCCCGGTGTATACGTACATGAAAGATGGGTGACTTGCTCTGAAATGTGCACAGAAATCTCTGAAGGATTCAGGTGAAGGGTGAAGCAACAGGCAGAGGCAGGACACGACGCATTCTGCTGCAGAGACCACGTGTTCTTGTTTACAGCCAATCGACTCCGGTGTCGGCTTTTATAACTCAAAGCTCTCCTGACATCTCGTCGGTGTACGTGTACGACACCACTTTTTTCATTCTTTTTTGATTTTTTGCCTCTGTCACATGCTAGACACATGTTACGCACCTGGCCTAGGGGCGCCAAGACGGGAGACAACAGTTTCCCAATCAAAATAAGTATTTAATCAAACCAAACCAATCCAAGTGCTCAACTTATAATAAAAGTATGGGATGTGGAAGTCAGTAAGTCCGTATGGTGGAGTGTGTATGCATGAGTGGATTATAGGTGTGTGTTGTTTCAACAAAAGTGTTGAAAGGTGTGCATGGCTATGGAGCTGCAAAGAACAGAGAGGGAAGGACTGGGGAAGCAGACTCTTATAGGGCGTTGGCACCCGGGCCCAGGTGCACGCCAATCACTCCTAATGACCAATTAAGTAGGTCTCTGCTCCCCAGTCCTAGAAACAAATGGAAGACACAACATACAGGGAACCGTCACACACGTCATCAACCCCCCCACTCGCTCCCGGTGAATCCTGCAGAGGATCTCCTGCTGTAACTTCTCACATCAAGTCCTGCAGACTTTTTACTGTAAGGAGACTGGCCGGACTCACTCGGACATTAGTGTTCACACACACAGCCCCTCCAGAGAATGTCAGAAGGATCTCCGGAGTTCAGTGCATGTCTGGAAGCAGCATTTAGCTCCAAATGGCAAAGCAGGGTACAGATCATGCAGGACTGACTGCAGAGGGCTGGAATGCAGGCCTGCTGTGGCTAGTTAGCCAGTGAGAGCTGAGCAGCATGCAGCACAGTAAATAAAGTGCAGTCTTTGCTGTTCTGGTACGTGGTCTGTTCTCTTCTGGTGTCATAATCAGGACGACTGGAGAGCAGCTGGTTTTTCCCCTTTTTTTGAGGGGGTGTGAGAGTGAAATAGTGCAGTTTTTACATGGGAAAAGAATGTGGATGAAATGAATGGAAAGGGAACAGGCCTGAGGCTACAAGTCAAAACATAAAGAATCCAGCCTGACAGGAGCTGCAGTGAGGATATAGGAGTTACACACAGATATATGGTTTCTGTTCAAATTGAACTTTTAGTATTTTTCCACCTTTAGGGATTCTCCAGGAAGAGGAGAGGTCACGGCGTGTAACACAAAGGTTAACGCTGTAATTCTTGAACTCGTTCTCAGGACTCCCCTGAGATCCCTCGGTATGTGGCTCATGCTATCGTGGCAAGAGGTGACGTACAGCGCTAAGCAGTGGAATCACCGGCTCTCAGTCAGGCGTGATTAGATCATGTATACTCTGTTCCATTCAATACACTTGTCTCCGTCTCTTTATATCTATCGCTCCGTTCCATATCTGACCTTTTATTCTTACCAGAGCCCAAAGGCCCTTTCCCTCCGCACCAGTCTTTTTCATTCGCATCCTCTCTTTCTCCTTTAATCTCCCTCACTATCTCAGTGTACAGCTCTCCCTCTTGCTGCCTGAGTGACTCCTGTCCCGTAGAGGGCGGGAAGCAGGGGGGGAGATTGAGGGAAAGAAAGAGGGAGAGAGGGAGAGAGGGAGAGAGGGAGAGTGGGAGAGAGGGAGAGGGAGGAGAGAGGGAGAGAGTGAGGGAGGGAGAGAGGGACAGAGGGAGGGATAAGATTCACAGACGTGCCACAAAGCTGTAGACATTCCTCAAGGGCTGTGCATCCTGTTCTTTCGTCCCCACCTCCACCAAGGCTCACACACCACGCTGCACGTACGCAGGCCTCACACTCTCAAGTCCTGCACCTCCATCCCCCAGCCCTCCTCCCACAATGGTGCCCACTCTTCCTCCAAAATACTTCCTATATGAAAGAAAATCGTGATTTTCTTTCCTTTCTTTCATTCTTTCTTATTTAGTCTTTCTTTCAAATGGTTCTTTATTGCATACTTGTTTCTGCTCCATAGCCGCAATCTGTCACTGGTTTTTGCCATGAAGAGCTGTTTCCCATTTCACCCTCATAGGCTGAGGGCCTGGGCGATGGGGAAACATTGGTAGAATTACATTATATATAGTTAAAGTATCACATTCAGGCAAATTGACCACACACCGATGTCAGACGCACATTTTCTACAAACCAATACATTTCAAGTATAGGTTGACTCAGCCCATCTAGATGATAACGACAGGATGTGTTTCATACAAAAGTCTGCTCCCTAAATTGCAACGTGAAACCAAAACAACCCCATCGAATTATGTAAAAAAGACATGAACCTCGGTTGGGACATTGCTAAAAAAAAACTTGAGGTCAGGTAACTGGAAAATGGCAAATCTAAAGAAACAATTTAACCACATTATGACACACCACTGAATACACAACCGTTTTTTTTTTTTATATTTATTGCCCAACTTCTGGATATTAGATGAATGAATCAGAAGGTCTGATGTTGCTCAATAGATTCACATTAAATGGTTCTCAGCCCTCTGCCAGTAATTCCAACCCATTGGTTTTTTAAATCATGAGTGAAGCATATGTTTGGGCCTGTGGGTCATCAGGTGTACATGTGCACATTTGGCAACATGTCCTTCCTGAATCAGTGTCCTGGTTCCACGAGATTATGCAACTCACAGATACTGGTTCCAAAGAAAATCTATCACAAGACACTCCTCACAGTCATTTCAACAAATAGAATATAAGAAGCCATTTCATCCGCCAACACAGGGATGTTGAGTGAAGTGTAATTAACCACACCCTAATAGTAACCACTTTGATACATGACACAATCTTCACTGATAACGATGTATGCTTTTTCAAATTGGGGTATGGGCATTGGATTGCTAATTAAATCGTATCTGTTTATTAAAAGTAATCGGTACCTCCACTCCAACCGCCACCACCAAAAAGTGATGCAAGAAGAAATATCAAAAGCACAAGAAGGTATCTTCTAAAGACCTGTCGTCCTGTCACTTATTGCTGCATTTCTAATGAGAGCACACAGAGTATATGTGCGATCAAATGTGCTCGATAAATAAAATTACCACTTTGGACACCGCGGCTTTTTCCGTGGAGCAGAGGAGCTTCTGTTCCGTTCGGGGGACGAGAATGAGCTGTAACTCATTTAGCCTCAGCTACAGACTTGGAGGGAGGAACAAGACAAACAGGTTCATTTATCACGCCGGGAGCGGCCATTAGGAAACCCTGCCGTACACAACGTGATAATAAGGATGGGTGAGCTGATTCACAGCCAGTTGTCATTTGGCAAGTGCTGGAAGTTTAGTCACCCTACGGTCTAATTGTTCGAGGTGTAGTCACGTCTGAATAAATAGAGGGTGGAGGAGATTTATAATGTTCTGGGTGTGAGAGACGTAAAAACCAAATGTCTGAGCAAACAAAATTCTGTAGAAGACTGAGTTATAGTGAGACTGAGCTCGCCTTTGTGAAAAGCCTGTGTGTGCGTGTATGTGTGTGTGTGTGTGTGCATGAGCTATAATCCTTGAGGCCTCAGGGAGGTGCACACACATTCAGTCTTTTCCTGTTGCTTCCCATTAATTCCACCTGTATACACTGGGAATGAGCCCCTGCTGGCCCTCACCCTTCCTGCCTCCCCCACCCTCCCTCTACTCCTCCCGGACTCTAAATCCCCAGATGTGGGCTCACACCGAACACCCAGAAAGATCTCTCTGTCTCTCTCACACACACACAGAGACACACGCCACACATTGTGTTCTCAGCCAGCGCTCCACACATCCCAGTTTGAATGGATAGGATGAGCACATTCAAATAAATCACCATATGAATGGACATGTCAATGGAACATGTAGGACAGCTACCACATGGCTGCTGAACTTTTAGATAGTGTTACCATGGGAATGAGCTTTGGCACAGCGCACAAGGCCTCACACTGCACACTGAGGTGGTTCTGGCTGGGCTGCACATTTGCATTGTGTGTCTGTTTGCACTGCAGGCACACAAACCAAACCAACTAACCTTGTTAGGACTTTGCATTGACTTCCAATCATTGTGGAAAACCCAAACATAAGCTTAACGAGAAGCTCAGAAATGAAGTTTGGCCTCATTAGAAATGAGTTTTGGTCTCTGTGAGATTTACTAGTCCTGACAAGGTCAGTGTTTATGATGGAAAAAGGTCCTAAAGAGGTAACAATAAAAGACACACACACACACACACACACACACACACACACACACAAAAAGCTACATAATGTTCAATGTCAGCCAGGTTTGGGAAAGCCACTTAAAAACATTTTTTAATCCCAGTTGTGATGAGATTTACACCACATACATCAAGAAAAACCTGTGTCCTCAGTAGTGAATTCGCCCTATATATATATAGTATATTTAATATTTCCCTAACTAGATCTCTTTCTTGATAAAATCATAACATAGATCTAGTCTTTGATGTAATAATAAGGCCGTGTTTGTCTTCTATCAGGTGTAGTGTGAGAAACAGTCTGTGAAAATGCCTACAGAAGTCAGTCTAGACTGGTTCTACGTAATGTTCATAAAATGTAATCCAGAGAACAAAAACAAACATGATGTCTACTCATTGTGTTATTCAACCTGCAGAGCGGAAGCTGATGCCTAATATGGTTGTGCCCTAAAACAAGAACTAGAGAGAGAGAGAGAGAGAGAGAGAGAGAGAGAGAGAATGAAATGACTTTACCAATTATATCTTTTTTGTAATCCCTTTGAATCTCAGACTCGTCCTGCTGGTTTATGACTCAGTGATCAGCTGACAGGCCGCACAGCAGGAATGAGTGTTAAGTAAGATAGGACTACTTCCTTAGTCGTGGCATGAGAGTGATACAAGATTCCAGGTTCTTCAGCGTGGCTGAAAGAAAAGTCACACGTTCTCTGGGAGGAGAATGATGGAAGGTTGATCCCACTATACTGTACAGTACCGCCCCCTTATCTCCCAACAGATTATGTTTGTTTGTTGGGCGGATTTTCATGACATCTTGCAGAGTGGGGTGACCCAACACGAGGAAGAATTCCTTCGATGTTGGCACGGATCTGCATCGGGGAGCGGATTCAGGATTTTCTTTTTTTCACTTTCTTTAACATTGGTGGATATTCATGAATTTCTCAGAGAAAGATTCACGGATCTTGATGATTAAAATCAGACATGTTTAGGGGACTGATACTTATGAGTGGGTGCTTTTTGGTGCAAATCTAAATAAAAATCTGGATCTAGTGAATTTAAATGTTGTTTCATAAGGGGACTTTTGGGTCTTGATAGAGATGTGCACGCTGAGCGACTTAATTGTTTGTTTGTTTGTAAACAAGATTACATAATAAGTACCAAAGGAATTGCCACAAAACTTGGTGGAAGGATGTGGTATGGGTCAGGGAAGAGCCGATCCAATTATGGTGTTGATTTATATTTATGAGTGCGCAAATCAAAATCAAAATCCGGTTGTCAATGTGGTTTCATAAGGGAACTGCTATGCCTTGTTTGTCTGTTATTTAGCAGAATCACACAAAAACTTATAAAAGGATTACCACCAAACTTGGTTTGGATGCAGGGATTTTTTAGACTTTATTCAACATTGGAAGATTCTGTGTTTTTTGACATTTTCGCTGATTTCTCAGATAATAACTCATGACAGGACTGATATTTAGAGTGGTTTAAATTTGGTGTAGCTTCACTGAAGTGGACTGTTGGGCCTTGGCGCAGGTATGGACTCTACTATTCTAGTTTGAATATATGAGGAACAACTAAGAACAAATAACTAAAATTCGCAGTCGGGACCACAAAAGAGGAACTTTCCAGGTGAGTGGAAAATGAGACTGGGTTCCCATTGGGCCCATGAAGTGGTGAATAATTGAGTTTGTACAAACAAGCTGCTCTTTTGATGCTCTCATGTCTGAGCCATGACTGACTACGAGAGGGGATCATGGTGTTTTACCATGTGCTTGTTAAGCCTCAATTATTAAGGCAGGATCCGCTGCACTGTGGCACGGCTAACCTTTTGAACCCGGCACAGACGAGTTTGCTTTGCATGCACACTGGCATTAATGCGCCTGCACGCATACACACTCCATATGGCACAATTAACCTTTTGAACTTCCAACAGACACACGGGCAGGCAGATGCACATGAACATACATGGTTGCACACACACATGAACGAACATCCTTAGAATTTTACAAGAGGCCTTGTGTGAATACGTTTGACGGATAAATAAGCTGTCTATCCTGTCTTCCTCGAAAGGCCACATTATACATGGTTGGATCAGAGAGAGAAGAAACTACCTGATTCTCATGCGTTTAAATAAGAGAACATGGCTACAGAGAGAGAGAGAGAGAGAGAGAGAGATTTCTTCAAAATGATCATGGTACATGTGATACTCAATACAGTTATTATTTATCTTAAAAAAAAACAATAATTCAATGACAACTTGTCATTACTCATATCCTAAGATGGTTTCACATACAACTTTAACTATATTTTGTTTTCAAGGAGTTCGGCCTTCAGGTATACAAAGTCATGAGGACTGATCACTTATTCCTCCTCTGTCGTACGTGTTTATCAACATTACATTTAAAGTGGGAGATTTAGCTTGAAATGGGCACTTTAATGTTTTGTATATATATATATATATATATATATATATATATATATACACATTTATATACAATTTTTATTTATATTATTATTATTACTATATTTCCTCTTTTGCTGCTACTTACTTGCTGTGTAAATAGGGAATTTCCTCAACAGAGGAACATCTTATCTTAGATCTCCGCCATTGTCCAATTTTTATTTAATTCACTAAATCTGGATTTTATTTGGATCTGCACCAATTTGCACACACTAATAAATATCAAGATCCATGAACTACTCTCTGAGAAATCATTGAAAATATTGAAGAACCTGAAAAAAACATCCTGGCTCCGCCCACCAGGTCCGGATCTGTGCCGACATTTAATTGGTAGTTTCTTGCGCCATGTTCATAAACGTTTCTCCTTGACACACATTCACATTCATCATGGAGACTTTCCCATCCGACGCAAATCTGTGGTAATTACTTCCTTGAACTTGCTACTTATTAATAGAACAAAACAAAGCACAGGGAATGTAGCAACATGTAAATGTCATGTGTAGCAACTGTTCAGTCCTGTAATGGAACAACATGGTACCGAGTACAATAATGTGTTGTGTGCTCACTGACCTTCCCAGAGCCTCAACCAGACCAACAGTACTTGTTTTATTAAACCACTGAAGGTTTTGTTCACCTTCCAGACGGCTAATAGATTCATGAACAAGCAAAATGACAAAAAAACATTCACATCTCAAGAGCACAGGGATTTGAAATAGAATTTGTAAAGAGGGATTGGTGATTAGATTATCTGGTTATTGTGTTTTTTTCCTCTCGTAATTCTCACAATGTGGACACTGTGCTGCAGAGTCTATGAAGCCCTGACTTCCACAGTCACTGGTGGAAGTAAACAGGCCTTTAAAACTGGAAACCAATAATCTTTCAGGAAGTTTACAACTGGAAAATCCACAGTTTGGACTGGGTTCAGATAAAAAAAAGTTTTTGGGGGGGGGGGGGGGGTCTGTTGGATTTGGGTCAGGCTTGGACAGAAAGGTGCACCCCGAGCTGCACTCTGGTGTTGACGACGATTGAAACACGCAACAGACGCAGAAATGAAAAAGAGATCTTTTGGGGATGAGGGCTGACTGTGGTCTTGACGTGCTGTAAACATTCTCCTGCATGCTCCAGGCGCCACCCCTCGCCTGAATATTCCGAACATTCTTCTGTTGCTGTGAACGTGTGTCCCAGAACACCTCCTGCTGCGTTGTTCATACGGAAAAACTTCATACGGAAAATGGCCGCAACCAATTTTTCAAAGATATCTTCCAGAGTTCTTATCTGAAAAACAATCCCTATCTATCCCTCCCTGCCTCCTCCTCTTCCTCACGTCCGTCTCCTGTCCCCCTCCCTGCCAGTCTCAAGTCCCCCGAACCATAATCAGATAAACAGGAGATGGGAGTAAGAACTGGTGGCGCAGAGCCACAGAGATGCTGGACGCACAAATGGAGACTGAAACCATATTTGTATCGGCTCAGAAGAATGAAGAGTGGGTATATGGGTTATTCTTTATTTTTTTACCACCATGCTTCGTTATGATGAGATTGCACAAGCAGGAAATATCAATTAAACTGAGGTGGCTCAGAGAAGTTATGGTATCATTATAGTATCTATCTCACATGTCGCGTCTTGGCACAGATACTGGTGTTGCCTGCTATTTGATACATGATAGCAAACAAGATTTTTCGAAATCTTGAGTAATTGACAATGATAATCTCCATTGTAGAGAACTTAACCACCGGGGAGACGACAGGTGAACATTTTGTGTCTGTTTGGCTTGTTAGCTGTCAGGCTGCACTACCACCTGTTAAGATATAAACCGGCTGGCTGGACGAAATTACAACTGCGATGAACCCGTTTCCTTAATCTTTTAAAGAGGAAGTGATAAAATAACAGTAAGAAAAAGAATGCTGGAGATAATTAGAAGGCCATGATCCGAGGAGGAAGAAGCAGTAAAATGAGCCACTGAAGGGCCCGAAACATTTGGAGAGACACGGATCATAAAACTTTTTGTAGGATCTCCCCGCTACGGTGTGCACACGCACGCCTGTCTCATCTCCGTGGTCATGCCAAACAAAGCCTTAAGCCCAGCCTGAGGCAGGGGTCTTAAAGGTCACGATCTCTGTGACGTTGTAGAAGGTCGCGCAAAGTTCATGACACAAGCCTGACCATATTTGGCTGCCAACTTTCTGAAAGGCTTAGAGCTGAAATTTGAAATGATAGAGAGCAAGGGAGGAAAAAAAGCTGTAACTGGAATGTTCATTGGTTGCAGCTGGGCATCGCTGGAGCAATATGGAACCAGGCTTAATGCAGGAAGAGTGTGTGTGTGTGTGAGTCTGCGTGAGTACACTTGTGCATGCAGGCCTGCTTATTCGCACATGTGTGTGAGAGGTGGAACGAGATCTTTGGTTTTAATACAGACCAAAGCTTAGATATTTGCAGATACATGCGTGTGAGTGAGTGTGTGTAAAAAATAAACACATGCATGCAAGCACCAGAGAGCATGTGTCTGCATGCATGCCGGTATGTGTGTGAGTGTTGGAGATATTAGAGCAATATGAAAAAGCTTAGGCCGGAAGTACGGGGCTACGGTTTGAAACCTGTGCAGAGTTTGGGCTGCAGAGAACAGAGGAACGCAGGAGCGGCTCTAAGAAGCAACTGAATCTCTGATGTTAGAATATAATCACCACAAAAGAAATATGATCAAATCTAAATAGCATGAATTATATAGTAATACACAAAATGTGTTGAATACATTTTTGGTAGGCATACAACATGTGAAGTATAGACAATTGCAATTCACACTACAGTCTGAATTGGTGTGTGTGAGTCCTCTTCTGCTTTTTTCAACAAATTTCTGAACTCTTCCTATTTCTCTGCAAATAAGACTCTTTTTAAAGCGAGCGTTCTTCCTTTGGTTCATTCCTTGGTTCATTTCCTGTCTTTTAGAAGTGAAAATCATGTGTGTGAATAGCTGGACTCAGACGTTACATCTGTTTGACTTTCTCTGTAAGTGTTTCTCATGTGGAGAAAATGTTTGTGTGCACGCTCGGTTCCCGGTTGTGCTGCAGATGAGCTGAGGTGATGTTCTGCTGTTTTTCAAACAGCATCATCTGTTAGAGAAGCTAAGACATCACCACATGTCTAGTACAGCCATTACAGAACTGTGTGTGTGTTTGTGTTTGGTACAAATCAGAGTGTTTAACTGTCATGTTTCTTTTCATTGAAAAAAACCCATTTCTACACTATAATTTAGATTGGAGAGTTTAATAAGCTTGACTCAAACAGAAAATTGAGTGTGTGTGTGTGTATGTGTGCATTTGAATCTAATGCACAATGAGACCCACATGAACTATGAATCCATCCAGAATTATTTTGACGTTGTTTGAAAGAAGCCTGGTCTCTATTCAGTCGTGCTTCAGATGTGGAAGCTGCCGTTTTAAAGATTTTAAAGGACACATGTGTTTGTAATGGAGCCGCGTCACATATCAAACTGTGATCGTGACCCTTCTGAATAATAACAAAGTTCTGACATTGCTCTTATGAAGGAAATACTTTATCTTTCTCTCTCCCAACCACACACTCACGGTCCTACTCCCTTCAACCTCATTTTTTCCTCTTTGTTTGTCTTATCCCCCCCTCATCTCTCGCATCTTCTTGTCCTCTTTTTCTCATTCGGCCTCTCCTCTCGTAACCTCGGCTAGCAGCAGGTCTACAAAGATGTGCTTTCTGTGAGCCAGCAGCAATTCCTGGAGGGCAGTCAGGCAAATAAACCCGACCAGTGCCGCTGCATGACTCAGAGAGACACAGAGTGAGAGAGAGAGAGGGGGGGGGGGGGGGGGGGGGGCATTAAGGTGAGAGGGCACAAGGTTTTTAGGCTGTTTTAAGAGCTGATGAGAGGGGGCGGGTTGAAGAAGATGATGGGACAGGAAAGGAGTAGGGGGATAAAGTGGAAAGAAACAATGATAGGCTGTTTACGAGGGGGAGGCGGAGAGAGAGAGAGAGAGAGAGAGAGAGAGAGAGAGAGAGAATGGGGGCAAACTGAGGGCAACCTGCGTGATCTTGCATGCACACGAGAAGAGCAGACAGGCACGCAGCTCAGGGAGGAGGCACGAAGGGAGCAAAATAACTCCTCCTCCTCCTCTTCCCCTCTCAGTCTCTCTCGTCCCCTTCCCTCTGCCAAAAAGCGAGCAGGCCTACACAACATATTGACCCGAGCAAAGAGTTGGCCGGAGGGAGTCAGGGGCAGACAGGAGGGGGGGACTCGTAGGGTGGAATGGGGGTAAGGGGCAGCACTGAAACATGTGCTGGATGAGGATTCACACGTACAGATAAACATATTACTAACTTTCAATCAATGTAATGCTGTGTTTTGTTTAAATTTACTTTTTAAAATATTATTTTTAATTGAACCATAACAATAAAGGTGGTTCATTATAATTCTAATTATTTGTTTTTGTTCTAATCATAATAAACATAACATGAAATTCCAAAGACTAAATAGGGAATGTATATTATTATTGTTGCATCGTTTGGATTTTATAATGTATTTCAATTGTGGATTATTTTGTTCCTTTTATCAGCTATAGTGTTTAATCATGGGTCTTTATACATTTATAGTGTTGTCTATTAATTCATGAGCACTGTCGCTATGATATAAGTAAAAAGTGGAATTATTGATAAGTGTATTTTAAACAAAGAGTCAACCAATCTTTGAATCAGCTTATAAAACAACCACCACCTCTGTTTAAATGGTTAGTCTGTGTGTGGAGTGAAGTCTCAGTGAGAAAAGGGTGAGGCTCCAGGAAGTAATTGCACCTGGCCAAGAAACAGCCTGGATCATAACGCTTGAGTGAAACCTTCATTTTCATTTTTACACTTTTGTTTTTGTGCAGCTTAAAGAAAGGAGAACATGATGAGTGAGCTCTAAAGGTCAAAGTCAGCCATAGCTGTTTTTCAATGTTTCAAGTTTGTGCTGAGCTTAGTTGAGTGTTTTCTTGCTGTATCTTATATTCAGATACGAACAGATATGAGGGAGGTCTCTTAAAACCAGTTTTTGACTTAAAAATCACCAAAAATAAGAAAAAAAAGGAAACCTAAAAAATAGTGAAGATGTGAGCGCGTTGCTCTCTGTGGTACCTTTGGCCCTGGTAACAAATAAAACCTGCACATTAAAACACGCGAGGGAGAGGAGAAAGGAGAGCGAGGTAAAAAAGGATGAGGAAGAGACAGACATCAGATGAAGTGAAAGATACGGCAGGAGGGAGGCGTTTGTCTGAGAAATGAGAAGTGAATGGGGAGGAGGAGGGGGAGGGTGGAGGTGGTGGTTGAGATCTGCTGCTTGGCCCATGTGAGCCGTGTCTCTGGGCCGGGTTAGACGGCCATACCTCTGCCCCGGCCTCCCTCTGAACCACATTAGACATGGTGCTCAGATATTACACTGGCGGGGGTTTGGTGGGGCTGTGGGTGGGAGGGCAGACGGACAGAATATATATAGTTTTATAATGCTCACTATAGAGTAAAAAACACAATTCATCGTTACAAGGAAACATATTTTTTGGGGGGATGGGACTACTTCCTGGTGTAGCTGTCTGCCGATGCGATCAACCCAAGAAAACAACCATATGTTAATTTATCTCACTATATTTACACGTTTAGATATAACAAGAGGTGTTACGGGGATGTTGTTAGGTTGGGAAAGGCGGGCTGTTTCCTGTTTTCATTTATTAATGCTAAGGTAAGCTAAACTTTCAACTGCCACTAGCTTTATTTTTACTATAGAGTGTGATATCGATTTTCTCATGCAACTCTGGGCAATACAGAAATGTGCCAGTATGCCTCCTCCAACCAGAGCAGTTTCCGTCTATATACATTTTGACCTTCAACCATTCAAATCAAATCAGTTCGAGTTTGAGTCCAAAAGAAAATTTGTACCACATTCAAGGCAAAGCCCTCAAGGTGTTCTCGACATATCGTGTTCGCAAGGCAACCAAAGTGTTTTGTAAGATCTCAGTCACCTTGACCTTTGAGCTAAAAAATCCAATTCATTCACACTGGACTCAAACAGAACATTTGTAACAAGATATTAAACATTTTCCTCGGTGTTGTTGAGATATCGTGTTTACTTGACTGGGACAGAGAAATGCACAACCTGAAAAATGCAAAAAAAACGTTTCTTTGTTTAGTTTGAATTGAGGAGTTGCAGTAGCTAATAGTATTTGCATTTTATAATTGAGTGTCTAATGCATGAAGTCTGTATTCTTGTCATTTTGCAGTGAGCTCATTCAACCTGCTCCACTGATCCCTCTCAGATTTACCAAATGATTACAGGAATATCAGGCTGGCGAAAAAAAGCAAATTACTGTCTCTAATAAATGTGAATTGACATGATTTGAATAAAGCACCAACTTCAGCAGGTAATCGTTTTTTCTCTTTTAGTTTGTTTATTTAATCAATGTTACATTAAACTAACATAAATAAACATTTTTATGAACAAAAGGCACACAGTTCAAATATAAACAGAGAACGTCTGTACAGTTTGTCTCAGTAAAACATGTCTACTGTCTCTGAGCGAGAGAGCAGTCCAAGAGAGATGAGTTTCAGGGGGTTCGCTGACAGAAAGCTTAAGTGCCGCCGCAGCTGCAGCATAGTCGTCGTCGGGTCTCAGTGAGGAAACTATACACTCTTCAGTCCCCTGCGAGGAGTCAAAGTGGCCAAGACAAAAAAAAAAGCCAACCTGCGAACAGCACTTGCTCGTTGTGAAACCTCTTCCTGGAGATTTTTTTATGTGTGGATGTCCATTGGGGGAGAAGTCCCACTGAAACTCACGTCCGTTGTCTGGTTGAAGAGGCCACAAGATTCATGTCCACTAAATTAAAAGATTCAAACACGCAGCACATACACTTGAAAAAAAAAAACATACGGGCCGGAGGCTGGGTAAACACTACGATTTTTTTTTTTTTTTGTAAGAGAATGACAGGGGGTCGGTGTTGCCTTGGTTTATCTACGGAAGCCTCTGACTGGCCGGTTTCTGCTTCCTCAGAATAATATAAAACGGGCCATCAATCATTCACAGTACTGACGAGATGCTAACCGGCTACAACAGCGTCTGTCCTGATGTGGAGTTCATATACAGCCGTACGACTAAGTCAAAATGATAAGGGGGACGAGGTTGGTTATTTTTCCAGAAAAAAAAAAGGTAGCTCAAATCCTCCCAGATGAGCATCACAAGGCTCCTGTTCCAACTAGATAACAAAGTGTGGGATCTGAGTCCAGTCGGGCGCGTTGCAGCTGCTGTCAGTTGTCATCCACGTCTGCGAGCAGGAGGAAACAGGTGCCGTCCTTTGCTATAGTTCCAGTTTTGTCTGGTTGTTCCTTACTGAAGTCCAGTCTGGTTTGGGATGCAGTTGGCCACAGACCAGGATCTTAAGATATTTGCAAATATTTCATAGATTTTGTTTTGATCTGCAGCAGATGTGAAAAAACATGATCCAAATGGGGTTGGCTAGAGCAACAACAGACCAGATTTTCATCTTGAGTGGCAAACTCTACCGACAGAGATGAAAGCAAGCTATAAGCAAATATTTGCAAATACAGACAGATCCAGGTCTGATCCGGGGGGGGGGGGGGGGGGGGGGGGGGGTTAGACGGAGACGGTGCTGGGTACCTCCTCGTAGTGAATGATAAAGTATGGGTAGCTCTGGTCGTCGTTGAAGATTACGTAAATCTGCGGGTCCACCCAGTTGTCCACACAGGAGTCATAAAGGTCACTGGAGGAGTCGCGAGGGTTGATGGGTGGCGGCCGTCGCATGGAGGGATTTCCTACAGTAAACCTGTGCAGACAAAGAAGATGGAGATGAGATTAGTTATGTGGTCCGGACTATAAAGAAACAAACAATAGTCTTTGCATTTCCTAGTTTTCCTGAAGAAAAATGCCTGCAGGTTCCATTCCCTTCCGTGAGTTACAGAAGAATAATATACATCTAAAAGAAAACTTGTCTAAATTTATTGATTACAAGGCACCTTAAATAATATAAGCATATGCTGTAAGTGCATGGAATGACTGTACTATAAGTATATGAAATAAGTCAGTGCATTTTAACCAGTTTGTTTTGCCTCCCTTAAATATTCATATCAAGCCCCAAAAATCCATAATCCATCAATCTTCATACAACTTCCATTGGGGTCATAAATAAAACATGTTAGAGTAAGAACATTTTCAGCTCCAGAAAAAGACACAGGGTATGACTGAGAGTCTGTGTGCCGGATACAGTTTCAAACAGGGGAGTTAATCACATTGTACAGATAACTTCTATAGTTGAACGGGGTCTGGAAGCAATGTCTCTGCCTGGGACGTGGAACAAATTGAACCCAGGTTCAGAGTGGAGGGGGCGCTGTGAGTGGGGTGTGTGTCTTTTTGGGTGCAACACACACACACTGTCTACTGCAGCATAACAACTTTGATGATGAACAATAGCCTCAGCCAAATCTGCCGTTTTGCATGCATCGCCCTGGATTTGACTCGCAGCTGATAGAATTTGGACGAGCGTCACGCATTGCATGACTTAATGCTGGTTGATGGAAAATAATCTCGGGATTTCAATAAACCAAATAAATGCTTTAACGTGTTTGAAAACACTGACAGTGAGTGGGAGGGGCAGACAAAAAAAAGATTTTGTTTAGGAAGAGGTGGAGTTTTAGAAAAACAAAAACATGGAACTCAAATACAAGCTGGAAACATAAGGCCTTAATTTAGCATTTACTAAACTATGTTTCTTCCAGTACACATCTCAAAACAGAGGATGGTGTCTCTAGGAATTAGAAAAAGGTTCTTCTGCAAACAAACTTATCTGACTGCTCGGTGAAAAAGAGTAAAGTGGATAAGACACAATTAAAAGGCGACCAAACGCCAAGACTGAAATCAAATAGTCACAATTTAACAAACAACATTACATCTATAATGACGGCACCCACACACACCTGCCAGTGAGGACTTTGGCCAGGAACATGCAGTGGACTCCTTTGGGCGAGCGCTTGGAGAAGTTGTGGGAGTAGACAGCCTTGCGGGCGAAGTAGGAGCCCTGGCCGAACATGGTGGCGTGCTTGCCGCAGACGCGCGGGTCGAAGTTGTGCTTGCAGATGCCGTCCACCACGTCGGCCGAGGTGCCGTGGAAGAGGTGGCGCTCGCTCAGCAGCCGGTCCATCTCTGACATGCGCCGCGACATGTACTCCTTCTTCCTGTAAGAGCAGAGGGACACAGACGGTTGAAACAAACAGATTCTCAGTGTTTGGGGGTATTATTATTTGTATGTACCTGTATTGATCAAAAAGTAATAAAGAAAGAAAAAGACAAATCTAAAAAAATATAATCTTTATAAAAACAGGCTGATGCACAAAGTTCAGTTGAGTGCAGATCAGCTATCTATTTTAAAGTTGTAATCAACAGCTTGTTTTCTCTAAAACAGGGAGAGAACATTGGGACTAATCCATTGTTTGAGCAACACACACACACACACACACACACATACACACATACACAAGCACGCACACACACACACAGCTTTTTGATGTGAGCGGATCAATCAGGCATGTTGAGGCGAAAGCGTTTTCGAGCCAGACAGGCTGTGACCCAGGCATGACCTCCTTTGACCCTGTGGCTTGACGCAGGACCAACACTGCATGCATCAAAGGCAAGCACGCACACACACAAGCACGCACAGACACACAAATGCACATACACAAATGCACACACGCAGCCAAGCAGTCGTGGTTTTGCGCTCATCACCCGAGCATGTGAAGGAGAACTTGACTGACACTGAGGGGCATCACTTTCAGACAAACACACACGCACCCTGTCAGTCATTGTGAAACTGTGCTGCACCAGCCAGTGTGGGAGAGTTTAAATGTCACAGCTGATAGGACCTGCTCTGCTCAACCGCAGCGGTTAGCGAACACCATCCTAGGCAAGCATCTCTCCATCCGCTGTGTTCACACACCACGGTGGACCTGTTCTCACGAAGTGCCACACAGCTGGTCCCACTTGCCCTATTTTCTTCCTGCTCAGTTTCTCGTTCACCCTGTGTTTGTTGTTAGGAAAGGTTTCTATTCTCGTTTCTTGGTGCAAGAGTAGCTGCGTCTAACATATTCCAATAGTTCCAACAACTGAAATCTGGATAAGAACAATACTTTTTGGACCACAACAGCAAATTATGTGAAACAAGGACAGAGGTGGAACCAAAGAATGTAAAGAAACAGAAACTTATCATCTAAATATAAGTCTGTGTCTCCAAGTGAGGTCAAATCTCTTAACTGGTAAAAAATAAATTGCTATTAAACAGACTAAAAGTCTTCTGCTTAAAATCATACCATGCTTATGACTGATCATTTCAGCAAATCTGCAGTTACAGTCAACAAAACAACCACAATTGCGTCAAACTGCGATCTCACAACTGCACCACAAAGCCCTTACAGGAAAAAAGACATTGAAGAGAAATTAAGAAGCTCAAACATGATGTTTGGTTACTGGAAATAGTTTAAGTATAGTTTAAATAGATTAAGCTTAACAGAACAAAGGAAGTTCTTTAAAAACGTTTTGCTTGTCAGCTCACCTCTTGTACTTCTCCCAGAGGAAAGGGTTCTGTACGCGCTGGATCTTGATGATCCTGAACTTGGTCTCAGACACGGTCTTGTGGAAAAGGCTGTACACCGTGCGGTAGCTGCGGTCCTCGCGTGATACCGGCACCTGCAGGAAGTCCTGGTTCATCATCATAGGCAACCACGTTTCTGGGAAAAGGCTTGGCGGGTTGGTGGTTGTCGGCGAGAGGGGGTGCGATAGGGACAGATCCATGGAAGAGGACGAAGAGGAGGATGAACAGGAGAGGGGAGGTGCAGAGAGGCCGCCCAGTGTCCTGTAAAGAATAAAAGAAACACAAAATTAGATCTTTGATTAGAGGGGAAATAAATCATCAACAGTTTGGATAATTAAATGCTCAAGCCTTTTATCAAGGGAAAGCATTTGCTGTGAAGTCGACGATTAAACTAAAAACTAACACACTTCTAAATAATGAGAATAAGTGGAGATTGCAGCTCATTCTTTGTGTGAACACTTTTTTCGGTTGCTGCAGTTTCCTCTCACAGCACATGTGATGCAACTGTAAATTCAGTAAGGTTCGTGAAACCAACTGTGTAATTTAGTACTTTGAATACAGGTAGTGCTCGATTGCTGAGTACCAAGCCAATTAATTCATTAAAATGATTGGATGATGTAAGTACGTCTACCACAGCAGGTCATCTGATGATTAACACTGTTACAATACAGCGTGTAGGGGGTTAAAAGGGAGCATTGATTTCTATTGGAGGAAATTTATCTTAAAATCAACAATTGATGATAAACTCCAATCCCCAAAAGATACTCAAATAATGGAATAACACCGGGTAAACACAGTGGAAAAGAAACTCTGCACATAAGGGAACCGCTGCCTCAGCAGACACCACAACTCAGGCAACAATAAGTTCTGGATCATGTGGGTAATACAAGAACTAACATTTCAACACATGAACCCCGGTCATCAGAGTAAAAGAGCTGAGAAATTAAAGTCGACAGTTCTCTCTTTTAGTTGCTGCACTGTATAAAAAAAGGGTTTCAGTTCACATCAGTCCAGTTGGTGCAGTCTCATTCACAGAGGCCCGTCCCTGCTGAGGGTCAGTGAGAGCAGCAACCCAGTCCCGTTCATTTAGAGCAATGGAAGCATCAGCAACACGCCACAGATCACAGCGTGCAACCCATCTCCCCGACTTCCTCAGCCTTCATTCCCACGTGTTTCCAATCAAGGCTGCATCCTGACGTAAAACAAAACTGATGTTCTGCTGCTTCAAAGTCTGCGCTTTCAGAAACCGTGTCCCAGCAACTGTCGACAGCGGCGTGACTGCGCTGCAGAGCGAAGCGGAGCCGCCAGCAGCCGAGCAAACAAAACAGCAGGGCAGCGTGAAAATGAGAGCAGCAACCAAACAAGACAATGGGGAGGCAGAGTGAGGGATGAGAAGAAGACAGTGGGGGGAAGAATGAAATGCCAAGTGTGGAGCTGTCGTTGAGGTGACAAAAAAAAACTATTGTGTCTGGCATTTGAGTCAGTAACAGTGGTTTGGCTGTCAAGTTATCACTCTGTAAGTGTAAATGCTGTTTGCCCCATCAGCCACAAGAGAGTGTGTGCATGTGTGTGTGTGTGTTATCAGAGTGTGACTCTGAGTCAGCGTGACAGCTTTCCTCATCTCTTTTCTCTCTCTGGTCTTCTTCATCCGGTCTCAATCTTTTGCTGCAATCAATGTCTCTATTCCCCAAAAAGATCACAGACAGGCTGCTGCAGAAAACAAGTGTGAAATGAAAAAGGGACAGATAACAAAAGACTGATGGGGTTGTAGGGGGTTAGGGGGAATAACAAGTGAAAAGGTGGGGTAATAAGGGAGGGATGGAAAGATTGAGATGACTGAAAATAACATCCCCAGGAAAGAGAGAGAGAGAGAGAGAGAGAGGGGCGAGGGATGGTGCCAATCAAGCTGATGACCTCAACCTCTAAGCCCAGCACAGATTGTTCCTGTACACACACACACACACCCACACACACACGAGAGATGCTCGGATCGGCTCTGACAGCTCTTTTGCCCATTACCCACCGCTACTGGTGTTAATATTGTAACATTTATCATGTACATGCTGGTTATAAATACATTTAAAACCAGCATGTTTTAGTCCCTCCGGTGACATTTGGGGAAAAAAAACATTGTGTGGCCACAAAATCATAACGCATGGGAACGACTTAATAACTTGTGGACTTATTAAATATTTTTATCCTTTCCTTAAAGTAGGTGAAAAAAATCCTATAAAAAAAAAAAAAAAATTACGGGAGACTGGTGCAGTCCACCCTTCCCAACATGACACTACATTGTGCGGTGCACACTGTCCTTAAAGCGAACGATGATGGAAGTACAATACAATGTCTGGATGATTAAGTCGATCGAGAAGTGTAAGAACTGCTTTGGTTGGTAGAACATGGCACATAGATAAGCTAGATAAAACACAGTAGTATGGATGCAGCCTAAACTGAGAACATTCTCCCAGAAGTAAAAAAAAATATATAAAAGTCAATTCAACCAAGCAAAAAAGTTTGAACCCTCAGACTTGAATGGTTTGTGAGGCCGGGACAGGCCTCTTTTTCCCTGTGATCACATTTTTGTCTCCACTGAGTGATTAACTGCAGCACAAACACAACAAGCAGATAAAAAAAGTCCCAGGATAAAATCCCTTCATCCAAATTCCAGTTTCCCACAGTTGCTTTTCACACTCACTAGCTCTACTCTGCAAAAATCCCTGGTCTGGAACCCATTTAGACCTCTCTCACTTCCTGTCACCATGCCCCCTCTATCTCCCTCTCTAACTCGCATTCTCTTTCTCCCCGTTCCTACAGCTAATTCCCCTCTCTCTATTTTGTCTCTTCTCGACAGTCGGGCCCTGCAGGAACAGCTCGTACTGTCGTTCACTCTGTGTGGGATGCTGGTAGGAAAATGCCAGAGCTGCCTGCTCTGCACAGGAAGTGAAGAAAAAATTATCTGCAATTGGAATTAGACCACTCTAGTCGTTTGCATCTGGTATCAGTAGTTTGAGGAGTAAAACTCAGGCGGGTGCAGGGAGGCCGGTCGCTTCACTGCTGTAAATAAAATGGCAGCTTTGAATTTCTGAAATCAAATTTTAGAGAATAAAAGTATCTCATATAATACAGAGATTTAGTTTGTTCACTGTTTGAGAAATAGGAGAATTAACACTGGTTTAAATGCCTGATTTATTAATTTTAGATTTTTTTCTTCTCTTCGTACTCTTGTCCTCTGTGCTATGTCTGTTCTCCTTTGCCTCATTATCTCTCTGTTTGTCTGGTTCAGGCCTACGTCACTCTCCCGTGTCCCGGAGACTCCACCTGATTTGCCAAAAATCTCAGCTGTTAATGTTGGCTTTGGCTTCAGCTCAGACTGCCAATGTGTCCTGGTCTTACAATTGGATTAAAGGTGAATGTGGTGTTCAGAGTCTTTTGAGTTTTCAGCCCTGACTGTGACATTAGCATTGTGTATCGACCTCCGTGTGCCTGCCTGTCTCCAAACAGGAACTCTGGACACTCACAGAACACGGAGAGCCACAGGGAGAGCCAACTGTGTGTGTGTTTGTGAGTATGTGCATGTGCGTGCGTGTGTGATGCCAGACACTTCGAGGACCTTGTTTTAATTGTCCTCGTAGGGTGCATATCCAAAATACAAGATGTTCTCTAACAAGGTGGCATATAAGAGAGAGAAATAAAAGCAGCATTAAGAGACAACGAGAGGGACATCTACCTCTGAACTGATCCTTCCTGTAACTTTGCAGAACTATTAACCAGCAGCAGTTCTAAACCCTCGTGCTTATCAGTTTGCTTACTTATTCTTCATAGCAGTTAATATACTGCCTGGAGATAACCTTTATAGGCTGTAGATAAGTTTGCCCTTGCTGTTTCCCCCCAGTTATGTTTGACGTCAGGTGCTCACCGGAAGCCAGTGCTGCATTTTTCACAATATGAAGAAAATAAAGTAAAAACACTGTTCTGTGTTGTTCCCAAGATGTAAATATAAATAGATAAATAATCCCACAAATGTTCATGGCTATTTATGCGTCAGTGCCCGGATGTTCAATGTGTGTCACAACATCATGACGGGAAAGGTCAACAGTAGCATCTCAAAATAAAGGAGAAGAGGAAATTAGCTTGTTCATTCACGTGCCATTTTAAAACACTGCCAATCAGAGTCGCAGTTGATACAAATCTGTGTCTAGAGTCACTTGATCTGATTGTATCCATTTCCATTGCAGAAAAAAGCCAGATGTAAGTGGGTGTTAGTGGGTTTTCTGACTAGAGGAAAAAGAGCTTTAGTTTCTGTGGGTGCTCACAGCACAGCACATACTTGAAAGTTAATTCAAGTATGTATTGTGAGCTGCCCTGATGCTCTGATTTGTAAGATAATAAAATAAAATAATTTTGTAATATGGATGATGATCTGGGAGAAGACAAAAAATGCTCTTTATTGAGTAAATGTATAGATATGTAGAAGTTCATTAATTCATATGTAAATTCATTTGAAAATTACTATAAATGTAGTGTCTTCTCTTATTCTTTTATGTAATGTCAGAAGATATTTTTTGTAAATTAGGGGTGTCTTGTATTCCCATGGAGCGATGGGCCCAATGATATGCCATGATGCATTAAATATATATAAAAATATGTATGTTAAAAGTGTTTACTTACTGTAGGTGGGGTGTAAGCATTACAGAGGACATGAACATGGGCCGCCTCTTGATCTGGCGTCTGAACCCGAAGATGGCGTTCTGCTGGAAGCCCTCCCTGATGTTGAGGATGTACTGGTTCTGGAGCGTATTGAACCGCACCTCCTTAAGACCCCTCGAGCTCGCCTCCTCTATGAGCTTCACCACCGGCTGAAGAGGAGAAAAAGGAAACGAAAGAAAAGAATAAAAGAGACAAAGAGGAAAAAGAGATGAAAAGAAGTTTAGACTTTTTTCGATCTATTTTCCATTTATATTTAATAAAAGAAGAGACATATCAGTGAACTGTGGTTCCATGTACAGAGTAAAAAAATGGATCACAGGCTAACAAACACACACACACACACACACACACACAAAGAGAAAAGCAATCTTCTAATTTAGTGGAATTGCAGTTGTCTATGAACAGCTGTGTCACAGGGGGTATTCAGGAGTGTGAGTGTTTTTGTGTCAGTGTGCATGTGTCTGAATTGATCCCATCACAATGGCTAGACAAGTGATTGGTGTGGGCAACGTTTATGCATCTGGTCTCATGTTCGTACAGAGTGCGTGCGCACACACACTCGCAAACACACACTGAGCGGCTCACCTCTGAGTATTCCCTCCAGCCAAAGTTGTCTCTGCAGTAGTACTTCCACACTGTGTGACAGCTGGGGGTAGGATTTGGGTTTGTTGTGGGCGTGGGCGAAGGGCTGGGGGGAGTGGTGAGTCGTCTGACCCGGTCAAACTCCAGATCACAAACTCGCATCGCCCCGAAGTCCAGAGAGAACACTCGACCCCTGCAAGGTAAAAGTCAGAGCCATTGTTAAAAAAAGAAGTGAGGAGGAACAGTAAACATTTATACAGTCACCTAACACAGGGCTGTGGTACGGTGACCTTGTCGTTAAATGGTCACAGTTTATATTTCCAACAGCGGGCATGCGGCTGCTGGTCATGCGGCTGCTGATGGAACCTTATTTTAACCCGAGTGCCCGGGAGCAGGACGACCAAACCTCTAATTGCTTGCTCAGTGTGAATCACACACGATGACAACAATCAGCTACAGAACTTACATGCCACTCGTAAACACGCATGGTCGAAAGCAAATAAGACAAACATGATAAAAACATGACACTCAGTGAAGACATGAATGTCATCTTAAAGATTTACACATTAATCATCTCAATCACTCTTGCTAATGGTGAAATTCACTCAAAATTGAGACAAAGCTTATGTGTCTTGCTCAAGGGCACGTCAGCACGTGACTGTTAAAACATGGTGGGGGTCATGCTAAGCTTTCTGGTCCAAGGTTAAACCGTAAGTATATTCACACTTTCCAGTGAACACACACAATATCTAACGTACCATCTGCTATATAGTACAAACACATAATACTATATTGTGCACACATACAACCTCCCTTAACCCCAGTTTGTCTCGACAAGCAGGGGTCAAAACCCCACTGTATGTGTGTATGCATGTGTGAGCTTGTATGTGCATCAGTCTCTCTACTTTACACTCCTCTATAGGACCTCTGGCAAAGGCTTTCTGGGTCAGACATACCACACAATGTTATAGCACGCTACGCCATATGACGGACACATACACTGCATGCTACAGATACACACAGAGAGAGACACAAAACACGCACACTGGTAAAATGCACACAAACAC
This sequence comes from Pleuronectes platessa, assembly GCF_947347685.1. Lineage (NCBI taxonomy): Eukaryota > Metazoa > Chordata > Actinopteri > Pleuronectiformes > Pleuronectidae > Pleuronectes > Pleuronectes platessa. Next base: position 15,815,047 of record NC_070630.1, read on the forward strand.
AATGAGAGCCTGTAAAAGTGTTAATGGATTCATTGATTTTTGCCGGGGAACTAATTGGATGTAATGTCAAAGGTGAGACATTGTGAGAGTGCATGTCCGGAAATGTGTGTGCGTGTCAAGCCATGGTTGAGTTCTGGTAATGTGTGTGTGTGTGTGTGTGTGTGTGTGTGTGTGTGTGTGTGTGTGTGTGTGTGTGTGTGTGTGTGTGTGTGTGTCAGGTCTGTGCTAAATAAAGCACTGAAGCAATTACTGATAGTTTCTATAACACAGAGATGCTGAGAAAGGAGGGAGTGTGTGAACCTGAAGACACAGAAGTGAAACCACATATTATAATGGCTACACGGTATACAAGTATTCAGTTTCATGTAAGTGCATTTACTGGACACACATGGTTTCAGTGATAATGAGGTGCTGAGTCATTTTCCCATTCAAACTTCCATGCACAATTGCACACGGATACAAATGCTAAAGGAGTTACTCTTACATTTACGGCTTGTGCTGCTGCTAAGTCATGGTGTGACTGCATCTCTGTATGAGGAAGTGAAACAGGAGTTCACTCGCTGAGCATGTGCAGAAAACTAAACGGTATTTGAGGAGCGAGTCAGCGACCAGCAGAACACGCAATTACGAGAAAGATCTATAAAGCAGATGTCCTCCAGGACTGCTCTCAAGTAACTTAAAAAAAGGGGGTTTCGGTTTCACGTGAGAGTATGAACAGAGAATTAAATTTATAAAAAAAAGGTAGAGGCAGTACATAGAAATGGGTTCCACGGACACCCTCACAAATTAAGTTCGAGAACAGAACATCTTTCAGTTCACATCTGGACACTTTGTTTTCTCAATTTCTGTCTCACTTTGTTCTATCACCTCTCTGCTCTGTTCCCTGTTTCACTGCTTCTTTTCTGGCTCTCCGCACATCTTTGTTCTGTTTTTCTCTTCTTGTGTCGGAACAAGAAAGTGCAGTAGATGCACCTGCACGCCCCCCCCCCCCCCCTCCCCCTCCTTTCTGAGAACAGAACGGTTTCTCCCAGGAGTGGTACGTCACGATCACAACAGCTCTCGCAGATGGCTGTGAATTCAAGTGATCTACGATGCACCCACTGACGCAAATCTGTATATATTTAGGTTTTATTAAAAGGGATTTAAGTGAAATATGTCACATTTACATCTCACTCCTTACCACTATATCTCTGTCTCTTTCACACACTCTGATGAGGACAGGTCTCCAGGGGAGTCAGGCTTACTTTTTTTTTTACTTACTTTCTCAGATTCCTTTCTCTCTGTCTTTCTCTCTCTCTCTCTCACACACAGACACAGCCTGGTTTGCGCCGTTCTAAAAATAAAATTCCGCCGGTTAAATTAACTGCACTGAGATTCGGTGCATTCGACCCGGAGGCCAATCAAAAGTTGGAAAGGGACACAAGGCGAGTGTAGACCGCTCCGGCATGGTCTACACTCGCAAGGCCATGCTTAACATGTCGGGATGCTCACACACACAGGCACACACACACACACACAAGAAAGTCAACTGAAAAAATGCGAAATAGAAGAGATCTTGAGAAGCGTATTTGAATTTGACATTTGGATGATGAAGGCTGCTGCTGACTTAGGAGGGAGTGTTAGTATGCTGAAGGCAAAAGTAAGAGGCCCTTGAGCATAAATAACTTGGCGCTGAACCATGCTCTTGTGTCAGGTAGCTCCCAGGTGTGAACGTGTGGATCAGTACAGAATGTGAGAGCAGGATGTTTCTGGGAAAAAAAGAAGTTCAGCGAAACCTTTTCCTGAATGAATAAAGGTTTTTAAAAAACGCAATGCAATGTTAAAAACTGTTGATAATCCCTCACACTGCCTTTACCACACACACACAAACACACACCTTCAAACTTTCTCACGGCTGCAAACATAAGAACCCGCATACCAGCATCAGTCATGCTATTGTGGACGTCACAGACTAGAGAGAAAAAAACAACAACACATGAGCGCTCGCTAACTTTCGTACACACACACGCACGCATTCTTTCAACCCATTTCATGTACACACACGCAACCTTCGTCCAGTCACGCCTAGGTAAGTCAGACAACCAAATCTGCTGACGAAGGCTTCCACACACACACACACAGACACACTACCTTTATGTCATGGGTTCGTTTTATGTCCTTGTGTTGAAAATATTTAATTTCCAGGCATGTCTTTCAGTAAGCTACGTTTGATTTTTTTTTTCAGCTCTAATAGCTTTAAATAACATGACGTCAACCACATAAACCCTCACAAACACACGCACACAGCTGAGAGAACAGTAAATAATGTCCACTGCTGTCTCCTGCATGTCCCGGATTGTTTTTCAAAGAGCATATCTCTCGGTCCTCCTCTACACCACATCATGAGGCTCATAGTTTAGCGTGTCCTCTTTAACCTTTTCTCTGAAAATTGAAAAGCCACCTTGGGCTCCTAATGTGAAGCAGTAAGATGAGGAGATAAAGAGTTTGACATTAAAAATAACACTTAAGACAAGATCTGATAGAGGAAATGGCAAAGAAATGGAAAGAGTGAACGGGTTGAGTGCTGTGGCATATCTCGCACACATTTTCATTTCTCTTACACCTCTTTGGGGCCCTCGAGGGACAAAGGAGGGATGAAATAATGACACAAAGACAGAGAGAGGGGGAGGAGAAGAGAGGCTGGGGAGGAAACGTATAGAGGACCAAAAGATCCACGCAAGATAAGGGGGAAAATGAGGAAGAGATTGAGAGACACGGGAAAAAAACAGATAAAGGCAGACTCTGAGTAATAAAAGGCCGAGTGACCCAGACCTCGCCCCACTGATTCATGGCATGGTCTGTCTGACACATTATAGTCACACACACGCACCCAGAGAACACATCTAGACTGATTATCTAACATTGCTGCTTCTCACACACACAATCAGTAACAAGCCCTTATACACACAACCATCCTTGACATCCTGAACGCAATGAGGTAACATGGAATCCCCCACGATATAAACACACACAAATTGGTGTCAGGTCACTCTGCCCTTGGTGCTCGGTGACTTTTTATGTCAATTAATGACAAGCAAGGCTTTTATCACCTGGCCGACCAAAACACCTCCCTCTCTCTATCTCTCTCTCTCCCACATACACACATGAAAAAAATGCGTGCTTCGTTGTGGTAACATAAAAATCAGCGAGCCTTTGTGGAAGACTTAAGTTTCCCTCTTGCGCAGATATTACAGGAAATTGGTCTAATTACGAGAGATTTGGAGGAGAAGTTGTGTGTTCCTGTAAATAACAAGGGTCACATTGTGGAGGAGAAAACTGTTTTGTCATCAGTCATACATTCATATATCCACACTAAAGCGCAGCAAAAGTCTGTTCACAAAAAAGGGAACGGCAGAGGATTATTACAGTATAACTTTTAGAAGCGATGACTGTGACATTCCTCCTTAGTGCTGAGTTCATGACTAAAGCGGATTAGCCAGTCTTCCATTCCTGCTTATCATATGGATGGGATTAACCTGCGCTATGGATCATACACACATGGGGGAACAGCTCAGAACACACACACACACACACTTTCTTTTCTGTCCACTCCTTTTCTGCCACACACACATATAAGGCAGAAGGCATAACAGGCCTGTGTTACCATACTGACAGAAGAGCTTGTTAAGTCATCTGATGCTCTTTAGATCACTAACAATGTTATCATTTGGCCATGGTAGCCATGGTGATGCCTCCATCTGTGTGTGTGTGTGTTAATGAAAAGATAGCCTGGATCGCATTTCTGATGGAAGTATGAAAGAGCACACACACTCTGTGCAACACAAGGCTTCTCATGTAAACGACTTAACCAAGTACCGACTAACCAGAACAGTGTGAACACAACACAGGTTTCCTGACTGTTCCTCTGACAAACCACTCCAGAGTTTAGTCAGTGTCAACATGCCCCCGAAAAACTAATTGAATCCTTTTCACACCCACAAACGGCCGGTACACCCTCCTGACCTCTCACTAGGTTGAAAGGAGGGCAAAAACCCAAGTAACCACTTCAAAAATGTAATAATATGAAAAACAGGAATTAGCCGGTGTATACGAAACCTGCAAACTTGTCGGAGCGGTCATGTGTTTCAGGAATGAGAATGTTCCACGTCACGTTAAATGCTTTACGTTTTCACTCTACCATTCTCAAACAGACAAACCTGTTTGAGGATCAGGGTTAGAAAAGCTTCCAACATATTTTAGACACATTTTCGAGTTTTATGCCTGAGCCGCGAGGAAGAACTCAAAAACTAAAAGAAAGGTCTATGATTAATAATGGCTATGATGAGATGGTATTGGAGAGTAACTGGTTATATGTTAATTGGTTGCTTAGTGTCCAGAATAGAATAATTAATCGGAAATGTATGTGAGTTCAGTGATTATCCAAAGACAATTAGTTCTCTTAAATAATTCTAAATAACCAAGAACCAGAGCAAATATCTCTGAGTAATACAAATATTGATGCTGTGAACATTTGCTGTGTTCATTACAAACTTAATTAAAGTCTTTTTGGCTGATCTGGTTTCTGCCGGACTTTCAGGCAAGTGAGCCAGATGGTCCTGTCTGACTGTATGAGAGTGGAACACCCTCAAAAGGCCTCTGAAGAATTTGGGTTGACACCACCAGGTGCATATCCTGTTTGTGGGGCAATATGCACTTTGCATAGAGTTTCAGTTTGAAACATGAGTCAACAAGTCAACCACGCAGAGGCATACAAGTCTTTGTACACAGCCACACACAAACCTGTCTGTGTGTGTGTGTGTGTGTGTGTGCAGTCCACACAGATGTAAACAAAGACAACACATGGCCGTTCAAAGGCTGTGGCCGCTCACAAAGGGTCTGATGATGTGATCGAGGGTGTGGATGTGTCCGGAGTGGGAGGATTTAATGGCATGATGCTGTGTCACTGGCTATGTAACATGGACGACAATTAGTGTTAAAAAAAAGAGCTTGAATTTGTTGATTATGTTAACAAATTGAGAGGTTGGACAGGATTGTGCATAAGACAATTAGTGTGGTGTTTTAATAAAATTGAGTTGCCCTCAAGACATCGACGCCTTAATCAAACAGTGATAGGCTAATTGAGCGCTTGCTGATTGTAGGACAAATAAGGCAGTTACTACTTAATACTGTTTGCTTTCAGGTGCACATGTTACTAGAGCCAAAAGGCGAGTTGATAATTTGATTAGAAGAAAACTCACTTGCAGCTGATATTTCAAACAGGAAAACACAAATGGTCTCCATTTCTTGCTTTTCAGGTGCGAGGATTTGCTGCTTTTCTTTAAATGATATATAATAAATATGAATAAACAATTATGTTGATTCTTGGTCTGTTGGTTAGACAACAAAAGTAATTTCAAGATGTCACATTTGGCTTTTAGATTGTGAGTAGGTCAAATTTATTTTGGAATGTTTAGTGCGTTGTTTTTTCGGGACCAAACAATAAATTGGTTAGTTGATATATCATCTAAATAATCATCTATGGAAGTAATCATTAGTTTGATGGCTAGCACAATAAATTCAGTAACAAACCTCAAACGAGAGAGACATATGTGTGGATATACTAATGAGGATATAAACTGAATAAACAATGAGGTTGACCTGTGTTTACAATAAACACAGGTCAACAGGGTCCTCAATGATTTCCCATTGTGTGTGTGAACACGCCTGCATACAGTACACTTAGACAGGAAGCAGTGCATGCTCCTTTATGTCACCCTACTAGGGCTTGCCAAGTGCTTGCATGTGTGTGTGTATCTATGCGAGTGTGTGGGAGAGTGAAAGAGAGGTTTATCTCTGTCTGCTAAAAGACGTGCGTGTGAGCAGGGCAAGCCACTGAGCTTCTCTGTGCAGCCGCTTCGTGTGAGCGTCTGCATGCCAAGCCGAGTGTGCGTGTGTGTTTGTGCGAGTTTACACAGTTGTGTGCAAGTCTATGACCGAGGGAAGGAGAGAAGCTGCCAAGTGCGTCTGTGTCAGTGACCGCACAAGGCAACCGAGGGTCAGGGAAGTTCACAGCTCTCTGCCATGAGTGCTGTAAAGTCTGGTTGGGACACAGCTCTGGCCAATCACTGGGCTCGCGTTAGGAGCAGGGGAATACAGGAAATAGATAACCGATATCACGGCTGGGAGATGGAGTGCCATGCCTCCGCAAGGGCACGAAAGCTGATACGAAAGTTCAAATAAAGTGATAGATGGAGGGTACACAATAACTGGAAGACATGAAGGCCAGACACACAAACACTGGAGATAGAGTGACTGACACATACAAACATGCAAACAGAAATCACATTTACTGTGCAAAGAGTCGGGAAAGAAACCCTCATACGGACATAGTCGCTTGGCCACCGTCCATTAGCCACACATGCACAGAGCAGCTGTGGAGTCCGAGCTTTCAGTTTGATACCGCTGGTGAAACTGAAGTGGGAGCTCGGGCTGAGGTCTACTGTTTCCATCACACCGGACCAGAAGTGGCTTATCATTCACAAGCAGCCTATCAGCTTACTGCACCATTGTTGCCATGTCACAAGTGCCTATCAATTTACTGCACAGTAGCCTTTTCAGCAGCGCTTACAACAGGGAAATGTACCGGTGGGGCTGCAGTGTACTGCCTGTTTCAACTCTATCGATCCAGGATGAGGATTTTGTCATAATTCTTGAATGTTATTCAAAAGTGTATAGCTTTTGGAGAAGTAATTCCCAGTATCATTTCAGTGTTGCTGCCCACAATGAACAGAAATGCTGATGCCCCTCCACAAGTGCATGAATTGTAGTTTCACTTCCTGCTCTGAACTGATTGAACTGAAAGCGAATTGACCCCCGACCCACACACACAGATCCAAAATAAAATTAGAGAAGAGCTCGGGTGTTGCTTCTCCTCACATTAGGATCCTGTATAGAGGACACGGTATATACACAGTGTAATATGTAAAAGCCAGCAGGTTGCAGTAAATGCTACAGTGGGATACTTACTGAAACTTGAGCCTGACTTGCTCATTGTCAGGGTTGCAGTAGAGTCTCTCCAGCTGTTCCTGGGAGTCATCCGCTATGCTCTGCCACGTCTGACTACTGTTCCTGTGGATCTGCCAGTGGAAGGGCAGCACAGTGTGGTGGTGGGCGCAGTCATTGCCATAAACACACTGTCCTTGTAGGAAATCCACACAGATGTCCACTGAGTCTGACTGGTGCGTGTGATACTGGAGCTGAGTGAGCAGCTCGAAAACCAGGTCCAGGGAGGCCTCTTCACTTTTATCCTGAAATAGTACTCCTTTGTTGGGCTGTAGGAGGAGGGGAAGGGGGTCCTGAACTCCAGCACAGTCTTTGACTGGAAGGTTTTTAGCCCCAGAGGTTAAGAGGTCATTGCTTTTGATGGGCCCCTCCTGGCGAGGGGCCTGGGGGGCAGCCAGGGGAGGTATATCCCTGACGGGGGGCGTTATTGTCACTGTGTTCCCGGCTGCCCTGAGGGCAGGCTTCAGCTGAAAGCAGCGGCTGTCGGGGGTCGGGTCGGTGATCTTGGGTCGCTCCCCTCGTCGCTCCGTCTCCTCCAGTTCCGCAGTAGTATCGGCTATTTCCACATCCCCGTCCCGGGCCAGCAGCCCCGCTACCCCAGTCCCGGCCGCGGCAGCGTCCGCAGCTCCCGGGGTCTTGAGACACACCTGGCCCATGCGGCCCTGCTTCACCACGGCCGCCGCGCACAGGTTGCCCGGCGTCCGACCCGGCTGGTTCCGGGGAACAAACACCCCATCCCCGGACACCAGCGTGTCCGTGCTTAGCAGCGTGGTAAGGATGGGGTCCTCCAGGGCTCGGTGGAGACATTTGGAGTCCAGTTTCCTCTGCTTCTTCTTGAAATAAGGTTTCACCAGAGGTATTTTGTCCGGGAGCCCCACGATCTGCCGCTCCGTGAAGCCTTCCCCTTCGTCCATGTTTAGACTCATATCCAGAGAGATGCCGGTAGGTACGCCCGCGTCTGCGGCTTTCTGGAGAATGTGCAAAGTTTTATCCATGATCGTCTCCTACACCCCGAGAGTCCTGTTAGAAAAATAAGAGAGAAAGAGGGAGTCATGGGAGTAAACACCTCCGATTCTTCAGTTTCCAAACTGGAGTCATCCTGCTGTAAACAGCGATGATTAATACGAGCTAATAAATAACTGTCTTTCCTTTCCTGGAAACAAGCATCGCTCCGTGAAGACTGAAACGAAAACCGCGTTACCCTCTGTAATAAATACACTACCGCTGATGTGATCCCATAACGACCCTGCAGATATAACCCGGTGTTCCGACATGAGAAGCTCCTACAGGGGTGTTACAGCAACAGCCTGTTCCGCTGATTCTCCTGTGGACCAGGCGCTAAGTGAAGCGGAAAAAATATTACCTAACCCCTCTGTGGGGAACTCGAGCCCGGAGTCACCAGCCTCAGATTAATCATATGAGAAGGGGAAAAAAACGCGGATCATAGCAGGACACCGTCCTCTAGCTTCTTTTTTTCTTACCCGGGTGTCTATAACGTCATGCCCGCAATTACAGCTGCGTCCCAGGAGCAGCAGCGATAAAATCACCGCTGTAACAAAACCCCTCTCTCTCTCGGGACTAGATATTTTGATCACGGGTCCGATATGAGGCCACTGCCGTCTACGTGCCGCTCACACACCGCTGCCCGAGCAAGTTTGCACGTAGGCTCCAGTCGACACACACACACACACACACACCACACACACACACACACACAAGGCATTGCGGCGGAGCAGCGACAAAAGATAAACGAGGGGCTCCCCGACCGGAGCTTTCTTTCACCGCCTCCCCCACAGCAGCGCTTCCGTCCCGGGGAAGCGCTTGTTCGACGCACCCGGAGCTTTCCCCCAAGCTTTTAAAAAATAAAGAACACCCGTCAGAGAAGCACTGCAGTGGGCAGGCAGGGTCAATTTTTACCACATGACCGGATCTAAGAACACGACGGATACCCTGGCTGGATTTCTGATACACACACAACAAAAAGAAAAGCCTACCTGCGCGATAAAGTCCGCCCGTCTCCCCCTGGTCTCGACACTCTTTGGTGGGTAAAATCCAATGCGCACATCGGCGGAGCTCCGTGTCCAGTCTGGGGGATAAAAAAAGGCCTGGAAGGTAAGTATCCGTGTCTGGACGCCACCGTAGTCCGGTTAGCGCTGCTCGTGTTCCGCCGCTGCCCCCGCCGCTCTCATGCTCGTGTCCTGTTTGACTTCATGTCGTCCCGTCCCGTCCCTCTCTTTGTGTCCGTCTGGCGGAGAGGAAAGAGGCGCAGGAGCTGAGAGGACACACACCGACAAAGAGCGGAGCACAGCTGTGGAGAGAGACGCTGCTGCTTCCCGGCTCCGCGCAGCCAGGCCCCGCCCCGTAACCTGCTCACAGGCGGGGCTCCGCTGCAAGCAGGCGGGGAGAGGGAAGAAGGGAGGGAGGCGTCTGCTGGTGAGCGGAAGAAGCTGCATGGGGGTGTGGAGACCCGAGGGGGCCCTCTATCCAGGGCCCCGGATGGAATAATAAGTGGAGACTAGTACAACACACTTCCCCAACTGCCAAATGAAATTAGACATGGAATTTGTATCCAACAAAAATACTTCCGTGTGTAAATGTAACATATAAAACCCAAATCCATGGTTGTAGCTCAGTAGTGTTCATTAGCACAATCAACGATTTTTTCCAACATGGGCGGATTCATCTGTTTAGAGCCCCCAGGTTTTTTGTTTTTGTTTTGTTGGGCCCCCATTGCATTGTGTACCTAAGGGATAAAGGGATAGTTCACTCATTACCTACTCAGCACTATGCCGATGGAGGGGTGGGTGAAGTGTCCACATAACACCTAAGGAGTTTCAGGGGTAAACAGAGCAGCAGTCAAATCCAATACAATTGAAGTAACTGTCGACAACTTCTTCAAACGTAGAAAAAAAACCCAGCTCCTGTGTCCGCAAGCCCCGACATTCAAATTAGACTCAAAACGGAGTCATTTAAACCCCAGCTCACAACCACCCCTCCATCAGCATAGTGGTGAGTAGATAAAACAAGTGAATTTCTTTCTTTCAGTGAACAATCCCTTTAAAATGTACGGACCCAATCTTCTAAATATTGGCCCCACTTCCTGTTTCTCACTTGTGCAATCAGAACATGTGTATATGCAAACAGACTAAACACAAGTAAAGTAAAGCTGTTTGCATGAACTGAAAATGTTCCGAGAATTTCGTCCAGACCTTTTTTTCTGAGTTGGTCTTTACGTATGAAGAACACCCCAGTAATCTGGACTTGCTCGTAGTAAAAGTACTGTTAAAACTGGCTCCACTACACGTAAACTAAATATTTCTTTCAACATGACAACCCAAAGTCTGCCTTAGAATGACCTACAAATAATTAACAATGGCTAAATTAATAATTAATCAGGTGTAATAAAGTAATTAGTTATAAATTCTAAACCGTTTATGAGGTATTTCTTAAAAGAAAGCGTTGATCAGCATGATAACGTTGCAGTTGGTCTTGTTAAACTCAGTTAGGTGCAGTTGAGGCTTCTTATCAGTAAGAATGCATCTTAAATGAAGGCTGATTGAAAGTAGGTCATTTGTTTGACCAAATACATTCCACCAAGGAAAATGTGTCAAGGAACGTTGCAGTTAACGTGTCTTGTGAACAAAATCATCGGTGCATACAAGGATTTTGTCATTCCAACTATATTCTTAATAATGGCTTGTTGAGATGATTATCTTAAATTGACAGTTCCCGAAGAGCTGAAACTGCTCTAAGAACATTTGGTTGTTTTGTCACACACCGCCGTGTAATTTCACAGGAGACTAAACATGAAACCTGCTGAGACACGATTATAATTCCGGAAAAAGCAGATATAGAGGGAGGTGAGTCATTTTTCATACACTAATCCAACATCCACTGGTTTCTTAATAATGTATTCAAGAAGCCAGACTCTGTCCCGTGCAACTGATCACATTTCCATCAGGGAGTGTAATGTTTACTGAGTCAGCTTCCCTCTCCTCCCAGTTTAACCACAAGTCGTTCTCAAGAACCTGTTGTGCTGCAAGTGTCTTCCGGTGCAAGTTTCGTTGTTTGCAGATGAGAAGAGTTCAGCGGTTTTTATGTGAGAAGCTTGGTGTTATCATTGTATCAGTTTCCACACAGCACTATCTATGTGGCTTCAGCTGTGTGGCTTTAACAAGCACGTTATGAGAGTTTAAACCTGCTGTCCCCTCTCAACAGGAACTAGAAACAGGATTCTGTAAGAAGTCAATTTAAGGAACTAAATACTCAGCCAAGCATTTAACTCATTTTGTTTTACTGTTGAGTTGTCTCTGTGAGGATGAGAGATAATAGATAGATGAAACATTCGGCCTTGTTCTTTTCCCTACTCTTTTAAAAAGTGAAATAACAGGAAATTAAAGTAACCGTCATACCCCCCCCCCCCCCCCCCCCCCCTGGAAAGAGAAAACACTATTGAATATGTAATTCATGAGATTGATTATCTATTAATAACCCTCTCAGCTGGGTTTAAGCACGTGTGTGTTTTGTAACATCTGCCACCATTAACCCCTGAACTTAAATGACAAAGGGTCAAAAGGGCATTTGTGCTAATGCACCGCAGCTATTTACATGCAAATCCCTTCACACCACAAACCACCAATGGACGGCTGCGCTGTTCATGAGTGGTTCACTTTTCCGCGTGCGGGCCACTAGCTGTGGTTCAAGAGGCTAGGGATTAACATAAATGTGTACCACCGTACACCATGCAGACAAACACCGATTTCGTCAGAGCAGCTTCCAGTAAGGGTTAGTAATTGGGAAATTACATGCTGGCAGCTGAAGACACTGGGGAGCTGACGTACTATACGAGAGCCTGGTTGCATACCGACCGATCTCGAGCATTCCTCCTCAGCTGACAACCATAACGAAGTCTCATTGTTCGAGTTGCGACTTGTCTCGGAGGACGCCCCAATAAAAGAGATACCTGCCTGCCAACCCCTGCTCACTTATTGTCTCGCAAAAGTCAGTGAGGGAGCTCAGCGCATGAAACAACAAGTTCTGCGATGATCCTTTAATACAGCTGGGAAGCAGCTGCTCTTATGATTGATAGTAACCTAAAGGAATATGGCATACGTGTTGTAGTCGTGAGATTAAAAATAGCATACCATAGAGATCACCTGTACTGTGAGTATTATTAGAGTATTTATATGTCAGGAATCAGAAACTCGCACAAAAACAAGGTCATTCTCAGACTTAGGTTTGTTAAACACCAGCAATGTAGCTCTGCATCAGTAATAACCCCTGTGCTACTAACACACCTGAAAAGAAATACCACATGACCGTTTACACGCACTGGTCATGTGCATGCTGGTGTTAACAGGAAGCAGACTGTCCACTCTGAAGTTTGTAGCTCTGAGAAGTAGGAGCAACAATGAGGCAGAACTGTCAATGAGGCCACTACCGTTTTAGTTTGAAACTATCCTTTTCCAGCTTTAAAATCCCATACATATTAATATAAATATAAACTGTGTCTAACACGCTCCCCTGAGTTTTCAAAGTAAAACCGGGTCAACAGCCTTTCCAAACTTCTCTGTTTGACGTGCTCAAAAACTCGGGAGTATAGTGGACAGCAGCCAAGAACGGAGACTTCATCGGTCCCAGTAAACTTCTGCCGTGTTGCCTCCCTGAAAAGTAGATCAAAGGTCGGAGCAGCAGGGCGGATGCTTTTCAGGGCGGCAACATGAGCCCAGGTGTGTTTGGAAACCCGCGGCGGCCGTCCGCTCTCTCTCAGTCCCCAGTAAAACAGACAGTGGACTAATTCTATGAAGCGACGGCACATGAAAGGGCATTGGGCAGGTCTTTGTAAGTGGCTGGGTAAAGGTGCTGTGTTTCATCCCCCCCGCCCTTCTGAATCTTATCAGTTCACATGCCTGCACACAGCACAATTACTGGAGGCAGATCAGTTGACGCTGGTGACAGGTCCTCAGCCTTGACACGCCTGTTTTACACATAAACTGTTCCACTGCATGGAAACCAAAAATACTTTTATTGAGGTGATTAGCGTCGGACTGGCAGTGGAAGAAAGTCTCTGTGTATAATTACCGTCATTATAGGCTACTCATTATTTCTCACAGGAATCATAATGGGTAAATTGGATTTTACTCAACCGTTTGGAGTGTGTTGTAATAGGGTTAAAGGTTGAAGGTAAAACATCTATATAACTACATGATACCTTATATACTGTTTTGTATGAGTGCAACAAGTTCATTCTTTACTCTTACTCGGGGAAATGACTCGTAGAGTATCTGTTCATTTGCATAAGTAACTCAAGTATCTGATGAACTCTTCCACCACTGATCAGGCTTCAGTGATGTGGTGGATAGCATGTGAGTGACCTGGCACTGTTTGTTTTATATGACTAAAGGTCCGGATATGTGTTACCTCCAACGCCCATAGCAGGTGCCTCACTGAGTCAGCAACACAGCTTGTAGCGAGCATTCAAATCAAAACTGGTTCTGTGTGTCTTATACCACCTCAGAGACATGCTTTTAGAAGCGACTTTTAACTAGCCGATAACTGCCTTCTCGTAACACATGATGCATCATGCAAAACAAGGAGTAAATGGGCTGTACGAAATAGCCACATGAATGCTGGGAACATGTCGGTGATGTGAATAATGCTAAATAAGGGGTATGTTTTTTATTATCCCAATGTTTTAACCCAGCCAAAGGCAGAAGACGTGGAACATGGCCTGTGGTATCCACAAGGATAGAAGAAGTATGAAAAAGCCATTGTAGAAGGGAGATAAAAACCCAGGCCTAAGCAGAACATTAAAAAATATGACGCATATGCTTGGCTCACCCTGGATGTTTCCCATCTAAACCATGTGTTTTTAGGTCATCGGTACAAAGAAAATCCCACAGCTGCTTTGTGTTGCATGCAGCATGAAACAAATCTGCATCGGAATAATCAAAAAGCTGTCAAGCAGTCTGAATGAATGAGTTTAAAAGGCAAACAGGCTTTTAAAAGACACAGGTAGCATCACCAGCTGCAGCCAGACAGAGCCGATGTGCATTAAATGTCTTTCCCTCTCACAGATTCTTTTTAAATTGGTTTTTGCAGTGCAGCTTTAATACGTGAACACACCCAGAGTTATTCGAGGTAATCTCTGACTAAAATAGTTCTCTTTGTGTTCTGTGTTTCAGCTACACATAGGAAAACTAAACAAGAGTGTCTGTTTCAGATGTGTTGGGTTTCGCGTGCACCAAAATCTACTTTTGGGAGACTAACAGTAAAAAAAAAAGGTGAAAGATTTGAGAGATGATGTAACCAGGTATCTCAAACAGTTCAATGGGATGTTAATGGAACAAAGTGCTGGCGGGAATAACATTACAAAGCTGCCGTCCCTGCTGGAATATAAATGGCACCAGGAATTCCTCACATCTATTGAACCTTCCTGCAGCGCGGCTCGGGATCTCTCCGCACACCGTCTCAACTTTTCCTGCACACAGACAGGCACACTCTTGTTATCCTGCAGCTCTGAAATACAAACCACAGAGACATCATTCCCTTTGTGATCTAACCAGTCAGGCGACCTGTAAATTTGTCTCTCAGGCGCTCTCACCATCACTGACAACAGGAATTAACCTGAAGTAATTAGCAGAGATATGACAAGCACGCTGCTTTGTGCGGACGGAGTGCAATCCTAATATGCCAACTATTTTTAGTGAGTGTGTGTGTCTGTGTGTGCATACATTGTACGCAAACTTTTCTGCACGTGTTGTCCACCCATGTTTGAGTGTGTCTGAATGCATGCACATTTTAACTACCTTACACAATGAGTTATGTGGCCTTGGGCACTTTTACAGCTGAGTCACATGCACTATCATGTGTACCAGTGCCTCATCTGCTGTCGGGATGTGGGTCTAATACTGGGGCGGAGTGGAGGGTGGTGAGATCATTGCAGCCTTTTACAGGTATTGATTTTCAGTACTTTTGGTATTAACATTTATACAGTACAGCAAAGAGTGTCACGTGCGTGTGAGCTGCATTAATGTAGCCTATGTTTGAAGGTTTGTTAATTTATGTTACTCTGGCAGAGCTGTAAATATGTCAAGTTGAACCAGACTGAGAGCCTACTACCTTGTCACCAGTGTAGTTGTAACACAAGTGATATGTGTGACTTTGCCTCTGTGTTGAACATTACGTCCCACAAAGGAGGTTGTGTTTTCACCCCCGTCTTTTGGTTTGTTTGTAAGAAACATCAGTAAGACTTGGAAGGATGGGACATGGGCCAAGAAAGGGATTCTCTTGGAATGGGCATTTTTCTGAATTTTCTCAGGGAATAATTCATGGATCTTCATGAAAAGAATCAGCCATATCTAGAGGACGGATATCTAGAGCGGTTCTCAGACATGAATTCTGGAAAATGTCTGAAAAGAACTCAGCAGGAGAACATCCGGGTCAGATGCACGACAACAACAGAAAAATGTCTGAACCATTTAGGTGAGGGGTGAGGCCTGCAGAGCATGCAGGACATGATGTACAAATTGTGCCGAGGAAATGCTTTTTGTTTACAGCACTTCGAAAAAGAAATCGGCCCTTATCACCAAAAGCTGTTGCATCTCGTTATCTTTTCTCGTATGTGTATTCTGCGTGTATAAAACCTTTTTGCATCCTACAATTCTTCTTATTCTCGATTTTGTGTTAATTGTGTAGAACTCCAGTCACTCGCAGGGAATTTTCCTGACATATTCTGTACATTTTACCAGGAGACTGGCAGGGGAAGTTTCGTGAAAAGTCTGGAGCAACAGACTTCGACATTTGCATTTCACAATCAGCCCCTCCAGAAGATTTCAGGGAAATGTCTGCACTCCAGAGCACGTCGGAAAGCAGCTTATGAGTGTGTGCAATCTGGTGTGGCTCCAAATAAAGGGAGCTGCGGAGCCCTGGCGGAGTCATGCGCTCGACTGAGTACCTTTTCGAGTTTAGTCGTCTTTTTTTTAACCAACAAGTCAGTGTATAAAGCATGATACCTTTTTCAAAGAATTTTTAGGCGTCTCACCATACATTAACGTTTAGAGGGAAACGTTTCAGTGTCATATCCAATTTGTCTGAAACGACCCCTAAAGGTGAGAATGACCTACTCACACACAGGCTCAAAGCAGGTTAGCCTATCAAGGTTATATGCTGCTATGGCAACATAACAGGAATGTGTGTGTTTGTGTGTGTGTGTGCTTTGGTGGTCTCTTTTGATGATCAATTCCAAGAGTTCGGCATTAGTGTATGTTCGAGGTTCAAGGAGAAGGGGGGGGGGGGGGGGAGAGATTGAGAAGAAAGAAAGAGGGAAGGGAGACGGGGAGGGTCAGAGGAGAGGTTGATGGTCAGCTTCACAAAAGGCTATTTGCCCGTGGTTCCCGGGTCACGGCTTAGAGGGCAGGAAGTAGTGCAACAATATGCGGCACTTGAGGTTAGGCCCTCCCTACCCCCCCCTCCCCCTCCCACCCACACACACACACCCACGGGTCACCCAGTGTGCCTTGACAATGTATGTTGATCAAAGGCAGGCTCTGGCTCTTTGGGGGAGGCGGTATAGGAGATTAGCCCCCAGACAGAGTGCGAATGTGTGTGTGAGTGTGTTTGTGTCTGCGTGTGTGTGTGTGTGTGTCAGTGCGCATTCTCATGTGCTGTGCAGTGCTGTAGGTCAGCAGGTCTTGAGTTATTTCTCTAAAGCCTGCCAGTCATCTACGTTTCTTCAGAGCAGTGCACAGTTTAAGTGGTTGATGCTGTTGTTAGGAGATTGCCACAAGTAATATTTGCCACTGATGAGTCAAACATAAGACAAAAGTACCTAACTACAGACTACATTTCCCATGATGCAAATTGGAATACTTTTCATAAAACCCTTTCTACCTGGTAAATGAGTGGATGGTTCCACCTCCATGGAACCAGTTTGTCTCACAGATTTTTGGTTATCCATTTTCTTCAAGACCAGATAACCCTGGTGAACTCATAAGCTGTTTTCAGACATGACCTGCGGGTAAATTCCGGAGAATTGGCTACACAGTTTGCTTTTCACACATGCACAACTCAGGGGGGAGGTTCTCTGCACAACGCAGTTCTCAACAGCATCAAATCCTACACATTATTAAGCCGAGAGGTTTAGCTGCCGGGTCCAGCAGGCAGAGGCAGGAAGTGACGTATTAACTCCACTGCGTAGATCCCATGATTTCCTTGACAACACACAGACACCGTCTTCAGCTCTTAGCACCAAAAACAAACTTAACATCTTCGTCTGTGTCTTCTACGTGTCTTTCGCCAGAAGATATTTGTTTTCTTATTTTTTGCGTCTGTGGCATGTTGAAAGTCTAATCAACCCCCCCTCACTTGCTTGCAGTGAATCCAGCAGGGGTCCCCTGCTGGGTTCACACATTGACTTCTCCTGAATTTCTATGGACATTATAATAGGAGGCCAGGCAGACACTGCAGAGCGCTTCACTGGAACATTTTACTTCACACATAAACCTCCTCCGGAGAAAATACGGAGGAACTGCAGAGTTCAGTGCATGTCTGAAAGCAGCTACAAGGACAGAGATTTGATAAAGCTCCCTCAGAGCTACAGAAGACATTGCACAACGATTTAAATTGATCCTTAAACTTCCCCCTTAGAGAAAATAACACGGCTTTGGATTGCTTAAACGTGTTTCAGGGTAATGCTTGGCACCACAGATTATGCACAAACAAACAAACAAACAAACACATGGTGCCAGTTTCTTTAGTCACACATGGGGGAAATTAAATTCCCTTCCTTTCTGTCTCAGCTTTTAGGGT
Source organism: Pleuronectes platessa (assembly GCF_947347685.1). Lineage (NCBI taxonomy): Eukaryota > Metazoa > Chordata > Actinopteri > Pleuronectiformes > Pleuronectidae > Pleuronectes > Pleuronectes platessa. The sequence continues at coordinate 15,832,897 of NC_070630.1, forward strand.
TTAAAGGGAAACTACAGTATATTTCAACCGGGCGAGTTGCAATATGATCTCAATAAATCGTAAGTTCTGACTCACCACCTCTAGTATAGAAGCGCTGTGTTAGAATACAAACTCGGATTAAATCGATTTATTCTTTACATAGTTCTTATTGAAAGCACATTTCAAAAAAGATGGACGACATGACGGCTGCTCAAAGGGTGAAGCCAAGGCATCTCTACTCTCCCCTGGTGGCTGATAGCGGTATAGGTGATAAATCCGGCCATCCCGATGTTAGTGGATCATTTCTGGATACTGGGAGATAGTGGAAATGTGCTGCCCGTCTTTATGTTAAAGGATAGTTCCCCCTGAAAAATGAAAATCCGCTAATTATCTACTCATTACTACGCCGATGGAGGGGTGGTTGAATTGTTTCACTCCACAAAACACTTTCAGGGGTAAACAATGTTGCAGCCAAATCCAACACAATTGAAGTACTGGTGTTACATTTTTCAAATGTAAAGGCCAAATTATAGTCGGGTTTCACGCAAGACACGCAACACGCCCCTTCCGTGCCCTCTGCGGACTTGCGTGCATCCGCCAATTTTTCTAACTACACGACAAAGCGACGCGAGCCTCACGCAGCCCGCAAGGCTTGTGATTGGTCTGCTTACTACATCCCGTCCGGAGTCTAGTTTCCGGTTTCATGACCCACAATACGCGGAAATCACGGAAGATTTAGAAGAACGAATATGGACCAAATAGAAGAGCACTTGGCAAAAGAGATCCGAAAGTATGACCACTTGCATAACCCGTCACTGACTGGCCGATTTGTCCACCAGAAATAGGCTATGAGGAGCCGGAGTAGCGATGTAAATAAACAGTCGACGAAGAAGAAGACGTCTCTTCTTTGTGTGTTTTGTCTTTGAAAAAAAACGTTACTCCGCCTAGGGTTCTGGCGGTGAATTGCGTTGCAACACGTGCAGCACGTTAGAGAAGTATAAACCAAAACGAGTCCGTCGATGCAGCTGCGTGGCCTTCCGTGGTTGCAGTCGCAGGACTATAATTAGGCCTTAATAAAAACAACAGAAAAAAAACACAACAGGCCTCCTTACAGCTCATGTGTCATCCTGATGTCTGGAAGCCCACACATTCAAGGATGGGACACGACTCATGGAAATCTTCCGTGGACCAGTCAGTCATATTTTCAGATTGGCCTTCACGCAGAGCAAAGTTTGTTTTGACCCAGATTAGGCCCACATTATCACACTGCCAGTCATCTGGCCCACATAACGCATGGAACGAAAGCCAGAGCAATACCTCATGTCAACCATAGGTGCCAAAGGTCGCCCGAATTAGTTTTTTGCTATTTGAGCCATATTCCCTATTCACCACATTGGCCACTGTAGGTTCACATCCAGATTATTACACATTACCCAGAGCACCGCATGTTTCCCATAAAGAGGCCCACATTTGTTTTAGGATATTTGGGTCACATTTGCTATTTTGCAAGTGGGCCAGAAGGGCTGCATCATTGCCTCAGGTGGCCCACATCTGCATGCTATCTGGGCTCCAAGGACGTGCCTGAATTGGGACACAGTTTATGGGTTTCTCTTGCTAATACTTGAAACATTTTACATGTAGTTAGAACTAAAAATATATAGGATGAGTATCATGTTCATCCCAAGTTTAATGGGCAGAGGAGCAGAGGTAGCTAGAGCTGCATAGCCAATGATGTATTTCTGCTTGCAGTCTTGATGATTCATGCTTCTCAATCCATTGTTGGTTGTACGGACCTAGCTACTGTATTGACGTGAATGAATAGCTAAGTAGTTGCGTTAGCCGAGTGAAGCCAAGATATTCGACAAATTCACTTCAACATGTACAGTCACGGCTTTTGTAGTTGAGCCGTAGCTGTTTTGAGTTGTATTTGTTGTTGTTGGCTCTGTTGTGTTGGTGACACTTGTTAAAATGCTCGCGAGCTCAGGTTGCTCGCACATATTTTTGCTCGGGTCAGGCCTGTTTTTGTTGTGGTTGTTGTTGTTGGCAGAGGCTACTTAAAACAAGCGCTAAGGAGTCTGGGCAGGTTTGACATCTACTTTGTTCGCTTCATCATCTCAGATTTGAGCAAAAGTGACACTCCCGAGGATACCGCCTCACACGCCTCACTGGAGAGAGCGAGCAGACGCCAGCCAGAGGAAGGTGAGTTGAAGAAGGAGAACACACACACACACGCACAAAGTTGCAAGGGAGTGAATGCGGACAAATATGAGGGATGACTGTCTAGATCTGTGCCGTCACAGAGGATTTAATCATATCTGGATCCGGAAAAGTTGGAAAGGGGGTGACACAGAAGCGAAACACAAGGGCAACGCAGAGAGAGAAGAAAAGTCCCAGAGAAATGTCTCTTCCTCACTCACAGAGGGAGCTGTGTGCTCTGCAGCCGGGAGATAACGGGGGGGGAAGAAAGAGGGCGACGGCGGAGGTGACGAGGGGAGGCCGAGCAGGTGGACATGAGCCAACACGTCCATGGGGCAGAAACTGTGGCTCCGGAGAGGAGAGGAGGAATTTTAATGACCCAGAAACTAGCCCAGCAGGTCTGCAGAGGTTGGATGCCACAGATACCTCACTCTAAATCTCCCAACTCACTCGGTAGAGAAGGACCCCTCTACCCTCTGTACTGTGTATAACCCTGCTGCCAATACGTTTTTTTAACTGGTCAGTGTCTCTATGTGTAGCTCTTTGTATTTAAAATCCAAAGTCCTGTTTTGTTTAGATCTTTTTATCCTTGTGTAAAAGTTAATGTGTACTTTAAGTGCATGACTCTCCTTTTCCCTCCAGCTGATGTCCCTAGTTTCACTCTGACCCGTCATGTCCCCCTCCTGCAGTCAGAGCGCTGGGATCTGCTATTTTCCTTTCTCCGTCAGACTCAGTTTCGTTCTCGCAGGCCTCAGGAATCTCTCCCTCTCTTATTCTAATCAGTTTAGGAGCAGACGGCTGAATGTCCTACTGTAGCTTTACTGGCAGTGTTTACATGGCTCAATGTGCGCATGTGACCTGTGTGTGTTTGTGTGTGTTGGCTGGGACAGTATGAAGGCCGAGAGAATTTTTGGTTTTCATTCTCCATGCTTGCATCGGTCTTGAGCTTGGTTATTATATTTCAAGTTATCTATAGACTACTTTAATAAAACACTGTCATTGTAACTGTTGTTAGGAATGTTTTATTGTTTTTTAAATGAATTAATCATATTCAATACTATTTTTGATACCTTCTCCCATCGACGTAACTATAAAAAAATCGGCCTCGTCTCTCCTGATTTCATTTTATCATATTTTCCAAGCGTCTGTCTCCCACATTATCCTGCTCAGGTTATAGAAACAATATAAACCTGAGATGATGTCTGCTGTTGAGAATTTGATTATTAAACTCAAGGAGGAGGTTATGTTTGTCTGTGTTTGTTTGTTAGTTGGCCGGATTACGAAAGAACTACACAACCAATTCCCATGAAATATTGTTGGGTGGGGTATGAGTCGAGAATGAATGCAATGAATTTGGGATCGAATCAAGATCAGGAGGCGGATCAAGGATTATTGTTTTTTTACTCTTCAAAATTGTGAGATGCAGTATAGGGTATTTTTCAACCTATTTATTGATTTTTTTACAATTCATGGATCTTGATAAAAATCCAAAATCACATGTTTAGGGGATTGATGTCTTTGATTGTTTGAGAGTTGGTGCAGATCCTGATAATACTGTGGATTAAGTGAATCTAGATGTGGTGACTCGTAAGGCGACTCCAATGAGTGGCCTTCTAGTTTGGAAAATGTAACTGAGCGAGTAACTGAAAGTGTAAAATATCGTTGCAGTTAACAGATAAGTGGACATTGACACTGACACTATTATGCCACTTGACCGTGGTATCACCTCGACCGAGTGTTGCTGTCGTTTCCATGGTGACCTGGCAACCCTGGCGTGCAGGTTTTAGCCACAGAAACTTGAGGTGGAAGCAAACGGAGAGAAAAGAGGACGTGGAGGATCTTTCTGTTCAGGAAGTGGCAACTGTTTGCTTTGCTTGCATCTCTAAAAATGGTATGAATGTTGCCATTGGACAGGATGTTGTACATCTGTTCAGTTGTGTAATTATACTACACGATAATGCAATCACTATGTGGACACATCCATATCTATCATATGGAGTGAGTTATATTCATATTGTATCTAATCCAGTTCGGAAAGGGGAAATCACACATGATCAGGGTGATTGCTGTTGATGAATAAAACTTCCAAACAGCCAAAGGTTACTGGACGGGAATAAAAAGCAAAACAAAATAGCCTACTCTTTACTTTAGGACACTCCCTAGCCAAACCTAATATACTTCAGTAACTAATTATATATCTTTCCCTTTTTTTCTTTTTATCTCCCTCTCTTCCTTTTCCGTCTCCCTGCTTGTTTTTTTCCAGTTATGTTTTTGATCAATTTGGGATGTTGGGACTGTGGATGGGAGTGGGTGGGATGTGGGGGTGGACAGTGCTCATTGTAAAGTCGAGTGGTATCTACGTCTTCGTGTTTCTCTCTCACCACTGTCAGGGATCATTTCCTAAGAAATAAAGAGTATATATTGTCAGTGGTTGACCAGAGGGTTTCAGTGTCAATCGTTTGCTCCATCTGTCCATGCCTTCATCTGCCCAAAACTCTGCTCCAGAGCAGGATATCCCAAACACCAGCAGCCAGGTTGCCATGAAATACATATGTAATCCCCACAGAGGGATTCTTAATGATTTTAATGACCCACTGACCTCACATCTGTCTGGATCAACACTCTAACATCAAATTAAAGCGCATATTCATTCTCTCCAGCAGATAAACATGCACATTTAAATATGTGAGACTCGTCACACTTGGACTCTTCACAGGATATTCTCTTACACAAAAAACTCACACAAGATTCATGTTATTTATAGTGTATAGGGCAGATTGTCCCACCATGATACACAAATACAAATATCACCAATGTATTGTTCTGTTGTTCTATTTGGAACTTTCATACAACTGCAGGGTCACGCAGAGGGGTTTAAAACTTTACTTTGATTTTGAAACCAGGATATTAAAGTATCAGTTTTATCACTGGAGTATTGTATGGCAGTAAAATGTAATTTATTGCTCCGTTGACCTGTGTACACAGCATCACATTCTCACAAAATCACAAGATTTAACTCAAATTTTTTGTTATTTGTCCACATTTTTCTGTTTCAACTTCTCTCTGTGTGTGTTATTGTCTCTACTCCTGCTGATCTGCGATAGTCATTTCTTCTACTTATCCTGTCATATTAGGTTTCCCTTTCCTCCTCCCTCGCTGACCATCCATCATTCCAAATGACAAGTACACAAAGACATCAGACGGATGGGGAGAGAAACAAGAGAAAAACAATGAGAAAGAGAGCTGGAGGGCTGTTGGCTATGGTATTAAGATTTCTGCTGTATCACTGACTGAAGGAGCATCGGTGGAGGATGATAGAAAGAATGACACTCCGGCGTTTCCTGACTGGAAAAACAGTTTGGCACAAATGATTGTTGCCGCACACTCACTCTTACACAGAAACAGCAATGTTGACAGGAAAACAGCTTGTTGCCAGGACGGTGATTTCATTTATTGCTTCCCCTCGACCTCCGTTCATGCACCGTAGAGTACACCCACACGCACACACAAGCTTTGATATACACATTAACAGATTGACCTACGGGTGAAAGTATTGTTATCGTGGGTACATGTGCCTTTTTGTTTTTTTAAAGGGTCTGTGGATGCTCGGGACACAGTCCGTCTCTGTGTTGTTTGTGTTTGTGTGGGTTGTCGCACAACTGACTCACACCGATGCTGAACTTTATCCCCTGTACGTTCTCCACAGGAAGCGTGTGCACAGCGGTTGCCTTTGTGTTGCGACAGGGTTTGCAATGGAGTCAATCACCTCATTTCCTGGCAAAAGGGCAGAGTGGTGTGAGAGAGGGAGGAGAAAAAAAAACAGCAGGAAAAAAAAGCAGGGGACAAATCAGCTTTTTAATCGTCCAGGAAGTGTATAAGCAGCAGGGCGGTGTAATGAACAACAAGTTGTCCTCCATCCACAGTTCATGACCTTCTATAGATAAACACACTCCCTGCTGAAGTGTCCTTGAGCAATAATAGTCTGAATCCTCACCCGCTCTGTGGAGGGCGTTCTGATCTGAGACCGAAGAAAACAAGACATTGTCTCTCTACAGGGAGCCACCAGCAATCACGCTCAATTAATTAAGAATAACTCTATACTAATTCAATGGAGAACATATGAAGACTTTAGCTCCATCTACTGGTCTAGTGCTGCCATACAACTGCTGCATGAGAGGGACAGAAGGAAAAGACAGTCGAAAAGAAATTAAGGGTGAGTCAGGTAAGGAAGAGTCACACACACACACACACACACACACACACACACACACACACACACACACACACACACACACCACGTCACACCACACCACACCACACCACACCACACCAGACCCCACCAACAGCTCTGCATTCTGTTTTCTAAACATGTGGGTATGAGGCTGTTCAGACTTCCCAAAAATTTAAGACAGAACTAATCTGGACCAGATGGATTGTTTCTTACAGTTAGAATAATACTCAGTGCCACTGTACAACACCTCCCTCTCACTCTCTTTCCTTGTGTCAAACCCTAAAAACACTTGAATTAAAGATTCCCTATTTATTTTACTTTGTCCTATTAGCCATGTGCAGCGTTCACAAAAAAATCGTCCTACATATAATTTATCAGAAATGAGTTTGCAGTTTTTTGACACTTAAAAACATCGTATAATAAGCGATTTCCACGACAGATTCACTGTATAGATCGATTGATTAGTAGTCTAAAGTAATTTAGGAAGAGAAAGGGGAAAAAATGACATATGAATAGGTTAATTATATTAATATGTAGAATGTGCAACATTGTTTTTTAACACAGGAACATTGCTTAGACTTTAAACAAACAAGATATAACATGTTAAATTATGTGTTTTTTTAAGCGTTGATGGAATTTTTTTGTTTTTGGAAAGCTGTCCACCCACAATCCATCTTCACATATATCCATCCACAAGGAAACAAAAATGTGAAATATTCCTCTGCAAGGGAGTCAAATTAAAAAGGATGGCACACATACGCTGGAAATACAGAACCAATCATAGACAAAGCGAGGTGGAGTAAACCTCATAGGACACTCTAACAGAAACCAGAGATGGCTACATATGGAGGCGGACAGAGAAAGTAAAACAGTTGAGCAGAGAGAGGAGGGGAGTCAAATGCAGCAGTAGGGAGGAGGTGGTAATATGGAAAATGTGCTGCTTGCTACCGGCTCTGTGCAACGGTTAAGTCATAGAGATTGTATGATTCACTCGAGGACTGCTGACCCATCTGGAACACAGCTGCAAATGTGCTGGATGTGTTTGTGTATGTGTCTGTGAGCACACAGCAGTGTCTGTGCTGCCTACGTGTTGGAGATAAAGCCACCATGTGTTTTTTTAGCTTGAACTAGAGGGTTTATCTCACCCCACCCTCCCACAACCGTTCTCTGGAGCGGGAGGCTCACGTACGCTCGCTACGTTTGATGAGTCGGCCCTCACCCCCTCTGAGTTCACCACCAGCCCGACTGTCATCCACAGAATTTCCAGGAAGCTCCTGGAGGAGGACTCAGGAGGGTGCCAGGAAAGACATCCTGATCGATTTATGAGGATTTCACAACAAGTACGAAGGACGGATTAGTCTGTTTTTACTGCCCTGTTTCACTTAATAACTAATAGCTTTGACCATCATCTCCTACAGCTATTACCTTCATCATTCATCTGTAAATGTCTTTTAGAACTGGTAAAAAACCACAACGTATTCACATCAATAAATAACTAGGAATCCTAACACTCCGACATGAAGGTTTCCATTAAAAATAACTTTTCTACTGGCAAAGCCTTTTTTGAAAGTACTAATTTGATCTACTTTGACTGTATATATAGATTTCTGAATGTTTTATGTTTCCTTACTGGGTTATTTCACTGTAACCTATTTATATACAGTCTATGACTGTGACACATATTTTTACAACACTTATCTTACATACTAGAGCACTTAAGCAAGATGTTAGATATTTCCTGTATTGTTTGTATTCTCAAACAATAACTAACGCCGGTGTTTGATTAGAGATAACTATATCTCCGGTCATGACTTTGGGTGGAGGACCACTAGCGTTGTTATTCACTGTCGCAGCAGCAGCATCAAGGATCCTCTGTTTTCCAAACAGTGTAGAAATATTAAACAGTGAACGTGCCACGTGTGAACATGGCGTTCTTTAACATAGCCTGTAACACGACAAAATAATGTTGAAGAAATCGTTTTATTGGCCTTCGATGAAACTATCTTGTTCATGTAGTTTCTCAGACATGCTCACGTTTGTGGCCGACACAAGGACAATAACCACACAGCTTCAGCTTTTTCTTACACTTTTGCTCTTGTATTGTGGTTTGGGTCAGGGTTTAAAAAAAGGAAAATCTGAATATGCCAAGAATGCAGCCCCATGCATTCTGCTTCAGCATGTGGAATTATCTAAAACTAGACAGCGCTGTCGTGTCTAGTTACGGTTGCCAAGCCATGATTGTACGATTGCTGTCGGGGGAGGGGTTTAGTAATGCTCACCTGTCAAAAATGTAAAAAATCAAATTTTCTTTCAGAAACAACAACATGGTGCTTTGGGTGTTTTTAATACACTTCCACACAAGCTCATTGTGGAGCATGCTGTTATCATACAATATTGCCTGAACCCATCCTCACACATACACACACGCAGTCATGATGAAACACACTATTGTTATCCTGCTAATGCTCCCCAGTGCATGTCAGCAGGGCTGTCTGCTTTCCTGGTGTCAGACCCGTCTATCCTTCACGCCAGCGGCTTTATGACCAAGTGCCTTGCGTGCCTCTGTCTGCATGCATGCATGTATACTGTGTGTGTGTGTGTGTGTGTGTGTGTGTGTGTGTGTGTGTGTGTGTCTGGAGGCTCCCGGACTGCCAGCTGTATCAGCAGGCAGGGAGAGCCTTGCCTTGCAGGACAGAAAAGACATAGAAGAGCCGTGACCTACCTCTTTCCACGCTAACGCTTCCATGTTAACACGAGCTGTGCATGCATGTCAGTGTGTGTGTGTGTGTGTGGAAGGGGGAATAAGAGAGACCTGTGTGTGTGTGTGTGTGTGGGTGTGTGGTAATGGAGAGGCAGAGGGACGGAGGGGCAGGAGTCACTATTGCGAGGGGGGAGGGCAGAGGTGACTTGGAGGGCTTTCACATTTCATTAGGATGGCGATTCACACACGTAAACACACGCACACACACACACACACACACACACAGACACTAGCACTCACACACGTCCTGCACGCCTGGTCCACTCCTCATTTAGCATCCGATCGACTAACACATTTATTCCCCTCCCCACGACACACTCACATGCAAACACGCTCAGCACTCCTCACAGAAGACCATGGCCACACAGACACGCACACACAAATTTAACACTCTCCCGTGCAAATATATGTCAACCTCTCACAGGGAATTGGACATTAACTGTAATTTGCACACGCACCTTGAACATATGATCAAAGTGGCACCTACACCCAGCAACACCAGCAAACAAAGTAGGCTACTTCCATATTCACAGTCTTAGCTGCATACACGCAGAATATCATGCAAATAGGCTTTTCATTACCATGCCATCCATTCCCTCGGCACACAATGCCACTGTGACACACAATAAAGGTGGTGTTTGACACGCAAAAGTCACAAACACTTGCAATCAGTGCCTTCTGGGACCAGGATAGAGTAAAGTTTGGCAATATAAAAATATCAATAATTATTTTATTGCAAAGTATTCCTAAATAGCAATAAAACAAAGGTTAATTTTAATGTGTATTGTCCATGCATTGTGTAAGCACAGTGAGGAGGTTCAACACATTAGCGATCTACCTCAGATTTTTAAAAAGAGTTTGACCTTAACCGAGGAGCAAAATCCAGTGTTACAGCAAAAATAAATAATAATGAAAAAAGAAAATGTTTGTTTTGGGCTTTCATCCATTATGTTCTGAATGGTTTATTTTCATTAATCAAACAAACCGCTTGAAACCATTTAGTGATTATTTCTAAATGAAAATGATTCAACCGGTGACATAATCTTTTTACAATAGCACAGCTGCACCGCCGACTGTGACTCATAACCAGTTTAAGATGATACTAAATAATGCAGGCTTAAAAAAAGTGTTGTCTTATTTTATTCTATAAATCCAAATCTAAAATATCTCTTACAAAATCCTTCTTAAGCTGCGCCCTATAAGTATTTTAAGCATGTTTCTATTTGTGTTTATTCAAGTTTCAATTGAAAGAGGTTCTCAAATAACCTCGTACAGTGTCATGTCAGCTTTAATTTAACTATTTATTTTTGATTTATTATAAGATGTCGGCCAGTGATTTCCGCCGCTGTTTCGCATAAAGGGTTTATTGTAAAAAACTGTTTCATTGGGAGACAATTAGAAGGAAGCCTATTTTAAAAAGTCTCTCAAACTCAAGTTGTTTAATCGGTCACGGAACAAAGCGTCAGTGAGAGAGACTCAGTTGTGAAGAAACTGTACAGGGTTGACCACACCTTGAAATTGTGTATACGCTGCTTTGAGTGTGACACGTATGATTTGTCATCTTACCTTCATCAGCATGACTCAGCGCTGCTCATGAAGGCTGACAAACACATTTATGAACTGTCGTTGCTGAAATGATCTGTTTTTGCACTTTCGTTGCCAAAATAAGACACAAGCCTCCACACCCTTCCCTATCTTGCACTATATAAATGTCACACTATACTTCCTGCATCGCTGCGAAAAACAAACTGTGTGCTGTATAGTATAAGTGTGGCCAGAGGTTTTAAAAGAGAGGAACAGGATGTATAATGCCAGGGATGTAGTAAATGTTGCATTTAAAGGAGTTTGGATTCAAATGAAAAAGGTCACTTGTAGAGATAAGCTAACAAATAACTAGACGAGTGCTCGGAGCTCCTCCAAAGCTAACGCCCTATCTCACTATGTTAAATAAAGGGAAAACAAATCCTGGCTCCATCCCCTGATTCTGCTCCACACCTAAATGGTATGTGTTCATACCTGACACATACCACATCCCTCCACCAGGTTTTGTGGTAAGAGTATTTTTGTGAAAAACCTGCTAAATAACCGACAGATAGAGAGTCCAGAGAGTGCAGACCTCCGTCAAGGCCTATGTTTATTATTACCCAAAATGTAATGGGTTCTTCTTTGGGTCATGCTCTACACCTCCACTAAATCTCATAGAATGCAGCCGAGTAGCTCTTTATTAACCCTGCTAACAAACAAACACATGTACGCCAGTGATTACACCAGAATGACACTCGGAGAACACACATCTCCGCCTATATGCCCAACAGTCCCCTTATGAAACCTCATTTAAATTCTCAAGATGGAGATTTTTACTTGCATCTGTACCAAATTGCACACGCTCATTAATATCATTGCCCTAAACCTGTCGGATTGCTTTCATCAAGATCCATGAACTATACTCTGAGAAATCAAAGAAAATGTCAAAAGAGAATAAAGAAAAAACCTGGATCCGCCCCCTGAACCGGATCATGTCCAAAAATCGAATGTGCTCAACCCGGACCCATACTGCATCCTTCCTCTGTTTCCTGGTAATCCGTCCAATAGTTTTTGAGCTATCCAACTATAAGAAAAATAAATCAATTTCCAAATTGACTAAATGTTTCTTTGCACCTTTGGCAACATCTACTTTCTGTGATATCTTGTAGAACCAGACAGACGGGCTGCAGCAGCTCTTCAGCTGTGTTCCTGGGATTCACAGTAATGGAGAAGGTCCGACACGCAGCGTATCCATAAAGTGTTTCCAAGAGAAAACTCCTGTTATCTCACAAATGTCCCCCAAATGCACCATTTGATCACTGCTGCTCCCCATATGGTTTGTTATACACATCCAAACACATCACACAAACACACTGGGGATGTTCTGAGGAGCATGTGTTGGCGTATACACATGTGCAGGATGTATGCGGCTGCACAGCTGTGCAGCACACACACACACGGCCAAACAATCCCACAGCATCCAATCCTCTGTTAACACATAGTTCACCGAAATGTTTATTCTCTGGATGTGTGCCACAGTCGCATTCAGCGCCATCACGCCATTTTGGTAGACCTCCCCTCTCTCCACCTAAATGGGCCCAAACTAACAGCTCCCTTTTTTCAGGGCTCTACCAGAGGAGCGTCCAGCGAGACCAAAGGGACATTATCATCTGTGAACATCAAAGATGCAACTGTAATGTCACTAAACTGGACACGCTCCAGACCTTTCTGGCATCTGGACGTCTCGTCCAGGAATATCATGCACAGCACATCTGACACCCGGCTTGAAAGAGCTTGACTTGAAGCCAAGAACACAAACTGGGCTCTCATATCGAGTGCATAAAGACCGGCTAAACTCTTGGCTCTTCACACCCGACTCTCTCAGGGTATCTTAGTCTCTTACAAATATATGAAACATGCTGACACAATTAACCAAGCTCTCACTACTCATGTGGTATCACTGACACTGTGAAAAGTTAGCCGGCAGTGCTTAAATGACCAGGAAGGAATCTGCATCGTTTATTGTGAATATGAGGCTCAGTACTTGATCTGTTTACGAGGGCGCTGTAACCACCGGGCCGAGGAGCGCTCGTTTGACCAGAGCAAGGTCGCCTCCATGTCAGCCCCTCCGACATATTTTGGCCACGGCTTCTAACAGCTGCTTCCACAGCAGCAGATCGACAGCCAGATCCTCTCGTCAACCTCCTCTGGCACAAATGAAAGAATTTCTTAGGGGTGACAGATGAAATACACTTCTTTCCAAACGGAGCATTCCCAGCACATCCTAACAGCGTGTTTGCACTTATGAGGTCTGTGACCCTTCCCGTCATCGGATACATCTCACCACCAGTTGCCCTCACAACTGGGTTTGTTAGTCAAGGCCGGAAAATGTCTCCAATTCAAGTTTCAATTGCAAAGAGAGTGTCTGTGGCCATTGTCCACAGTGAGCTGCTCCTCATCTGTATTTCAGCCATTAGTCAGCTGGAGACAGAGTGAAGCATCTCATCACTAATCAAAGTACTTAGAATAGAACCTTGTGACAAGTTTAGGGTTGCAAAATTCCGGGAATATTCAAAGTTGGAAACTTTCCATGGGAAGTAACGGGAATATACGGGAATATACGGGAATATACAGGAATATACGGGAATTAACGGGAATTAACGGGAATAAACGGGAATAAACTGGAAATTGTGTGGGTAATTTATACTAACTGTATTTACCTTTAATATACAGACATATATATATATATATATATATATATATAAACATTTCGTTTTGTCATAGGCTGATTTGAACCCTGAGGAAACTTTGGGCACTTGACTATATGCTTCTGGATCTGTGTCATTCTTAACATAGGTCTTTGCACAGTATTTGCAAATGTACACAGCTTTCCTTTTACATTGGCTGGGGTGAAATGTCTCCACACATGAGATAGTGCATGTGGCATTATTCTGTAGAATAAGATAAGAAAAAATCTTGTAAAAAAACACTAAAGCAATGCCAGAGATAAAAATAGTTGGCCAATTGGAATCGTTTTTTTGAAATATTTTACAATTGATGGATAAATGAATAGAAATAGGCTAGATCAGACATGGGCAAAGTAAATTAAACTAACAATTTAGTAGCACTTGGCACTTACTTATAACACTTTGTAGTTTTATTTTTGAGGAAATGTACTTTCTTGCTTCTTGTTGTTCTGGGTTTGTACCCTCCGTGTTGAATGCACTTATTGTAAGTTGCTTTGGATAAAAGCGTCAGCTAAATTAAATTTGACCGGGAGTGTTGTGTATAGGGCTCGAAAGGGCACATAATCTCCCTTAACTTTTTTGCTTTGCCCTGTAAGCCCTTCTGTAAAATGAGCAGATCAAGGAAACGAAAAGTGGACAATGAGTGCCGAGTGTTTAACACGGAGTGGACAACAAAATACTTTTTCACTGAAGTCCAATCGAAGGCTGTATGCCTGAAATGCTGAGGAACTGTCGCAGTTTTCAAGGAGTACAACATCAGCCGTTACTTTGCTACGCAGCATGCTAACTACGCTAGCAAGCAGTCAACGCAAGAATGGGTGGCTACGGCTCAGAGGTTGGCGGCTAATTTACAGACTCAGCAACATTTTTTTCACAGACAAACTGCGATTCAAGAGTCAACTACCAAGGCGGGTTTTGTTAAATTGCCTTTCAAATAAATGCTTTGCTATTTGTTAAAGGCCAAATCATTTCATGTAAGGATTTTTCCATTTCATCTATATTAGTTCTCCATCCATCTGGTCCTGGCACGGCCCCTCTGTCAAATTTTAGAACCCATTGTGGCCCGCGAGTCAAAAAGTTTGCTCACCCCTGGGCTAGATGAACAGATGAACCATTCTCAATCAGCATGCTAATATATTTTCCCCAGTAATATCATCGAAACTTACCTGACTAGTCCTGCACACTACAGCAGGCCTCAATAGCCCTTCTGTAGTGTGTAGGATGCTGGGAATTATCTGTGCATGTGATGGAAGAATGCACAGTGTAGGGTTGACATTCAATAGGCAGCGTGTGCTGCATTCCATGCATCTTAAAATAGAGTTTTGAATGATGTTTTTATTGCTCAGCGCTTAATCTCCATATTATTATTTTTTTCAAAATTCCCAAAATTCCCGAGCTCAATATTCCCATGGAAAGTTTCCGGAAAGTTTCCGGAAATTTACCGAAAATTTTCCGCCCCTTTGCAACCCTAGACAAGTTCAAAACTGCACTAATGGAGCAACTGTTTTATAGTAGCGGAGTTAAAAGTCAGAGGCTGCATTTCAAGACCGATTGTGTCATATTTCAAAGGCTCCTTCAAATGCGTCCTTTTATCCCCGAGAAATGAAGGCTTCAACTAGCGGATCTTACCCAGCTCAACCAATCCCGTTGTGCCGCACTGACGTAGGGTTTTTCTAAGAGATAATGGAGCCAGGAGACTTCTGGTTGCTTGAGTATCACGCTTCAACTCAACGAAACAGCTAACGGTACTCATCCTAAAAAACCGGAGGCATTCAAATAATCTTTTCATGGTCAGCTGAAGCTTTGTTGCTAAGCAACTGCAGTATCGGCGGGACAAGCTGTTCAAGCCAGACCAGCTCACTTTAGTTTAGCTTCCATGGTCTACGTGGCCCAAGAAGACCGCCACCTAGAGACTGTGTCCTCTGAAGGATGTGGTCAGTGATAGGGTTGTTGTTATTATTATTATTATTATTATTATTATCATCATCGATCTGCAGGTGACCAAAGATCTTTTATGCATTTTAGCATCTTTTTTGTTTTTTGTCTTTACAACCTTATGCTGCTTCTATAAATGAAAAAAGTTCAACAAAAAAAACTTAAATTACCCACATTGTGGTAAGCTAGGCTAAACCATGGGCTAAACATGTCAACTACGTCTTTACAACACACACACATAGAACCGATATCTTTCTGGTAAATATAAATCAGTTGATAAGAGAGAATTTTCCAAACTGTTTTCTTTTAGGGCTGTTTAATCAAACATGTCTAATGTTTACTGAGCCTACAGAGTTCCTCTAAACATCCTCAAAGTAAGAATGTGTGTGTACAAATGTACGAATGAGTGTTTGTGAGGGCGAGAGGTGGGGGTTGGGGGGGTGGGGGGTGGGGGAGACTCCTAATATTCTGTTTACGCTGTGCCCAACACTCCCAGCGTCTTTGTTTATAGCTCTCCTCTGCTCTTTTCACACAGCACTGATGAGAAAGACCCACACATTGAACACACTGCTTTTGGCAGGCACGGAGACACGTAGACACACACAGGAACGCGCACACGCTGCGCTCCTGATCCCACTGCCGTGACCTTTGAGATGCAGAAGGAACAGCAGCTTCCCCCCACTGCCAAAATGTCAACATCTTCTGCTCTCTCTCCGCTTCTGAGACGAGCCAAGTTGGCAGCAGGTTAGCCTTCATGTCTCTGCACATTGACTAAACACCCCGAAAGACGCACACACACACACACACACACACACACACACACACACACACACACACACACACACCAACCCAGTCTCATCAGAAAACGTTCAATGGCAACGTTGGTCCACTTGGAACGACGTTACCATCTCACAATCTGGCCTCTCAGATTGTGAGATGGTAACATTTAGTCCTCCCATTGTTTTGCATTGGCGTGTTCTCACGTCACGTGACTCTCAAGCTCCCGTCTGCAGAGAGGAAAACATGGCGGAGATTCCCTGTTTTTTCAGATAAAAATATAATTTTGTAACTTAGTTTGGGCATAAAAATACATTCTGACACCATTTCTAGCGAGAAATGTGCTCTTTGCTTCCACAGTCTTCAGCCAGTTCGTGCTTATGATAAATATTTTAATAGTTATCACGCATGTTTTTATCGTTGCTATGATGGTTGCCATGCCACCACGGCACAGCGTGGTGTTTAAATCACAGTCCCTGCGTGGTGTCCTTCAGTGATCGTGAATGTTATTCATGTTATATAATAGTAATATTTGAGGCTAGATTACATCTCTAATGAGAAGGATCCTGCGAGTCTGTTCATACCGAGGCCGGCCCGAGTGTGCGACCGGACCGAGTGCGCGAGCGGACATGACGTGTGGCTGTCGTAAAAACCCTATTTGTAAACAACCAGTCCTTTAACTCAGCGCTACGTCATAAACACGGCGCGCTTGGAAGACCACGATGTCATCTTCCTTCTGTCAGGTAAGTAGTTTATTGTTTTTAAAGATCGTTACGATCTAGGTTTACAGTCCGAGTGCGGAGAGAGTCCGTCAATCCACACTATGGACGCTGTTCATCAGCTAATACGCCATTGTTAGCCACATGCTTCAGCCCACGGTAGCCTGTGCTACCTGGGAGGTGAATACATGGTTGTTGAAACCAGTTCAAGACGCTTAGCTCATCATTGAGGGACGCTACAATATAAATATAAACATGAATTTGATTTATGAATGCTTTAGATTAATAAGGAGTGTATTTGTCTACCATTACTCCACAATATCAGATCAATTTGGTTTAATGTATAGTATGCAATATGACAATGTTTTCATGTTATGGAGTTGCGATTCATTTTATAAAACAATTGCTATGTTCTGTTTTTTAATCAAGGAGGATCAAAGTGAAGCTACAGGAGTTTCATTAACGTCAACAACTTGGACCGAACACTTTGTTTTGCTTGATGAAGAGCAGGAAGGGCAGCCTGGAGAGAAAGAGAAGCCGGGTTGAGCCCACTACCATCATCCACGTACCACGAGGAAGATGAGGGAGAGAAATGATCCTACCATTAAAGAGGTACTTTTAAGTTATATACCAGAAAAAACATTTTATATAATTTGCCAAATATACATTTTTATTAAATCCCCAAAGTACGCTTGCTGAAATACAAGTTAATATCACACTGAAAGAATTTTGATCAATCATGCTTCCCTGCTGTGATTGTTTAACTGGGAAAACAACTTTTTCCACAGGAAGGCAAATAAATTTAAGGAATACATGTGCAAAGTTTTCCTCTGTTATGTATAATGATGACCCCCATCAAACATAATGTTAGCAATATTTACACCTTTTAATTTATTTAACTGTTTATTTCTGTCTACATGTGTGAATTTGCCTTCATTAGTTTCAGAAAAGAGCGATGATGTATCGGTCAGTGGGCGGCAGCACGAGACTCCGCAAACTAGTCTGTAAGCAAAGTAGACGAAGGCATCGAGGTTGCGGCCTGCCATCATTGTTATTTTGCTTAAGGGACTGAATATGTTTCATGCAGAAATATTAGCATTTCCCTTATATCTACCAAAACTGCTTGTTTCACAGACTGCAGTTTTGTTTTGATCCGATGTGGTGTGCAAATACAATCGTATCTGCAATGGGTTGTGGGGCATTAACATTTGTAACTCTAATTTTGTTTTGACAGACTGTGAAAAGAACGTTGAGAACATCACCACTCTACAGGAAGACACAGTCCAGTAATGGGTGTCAGAAGTTCAGTAGTGAACGACGGGTACTGTGGGAAAATGTGTGTCATTGTTGTACAATGTCCTTTGACTCTGTTTAAACAAGGTCAACACAAAAAGGTTTGATTGTAAACTGATATCGGTACGAATTCATATTATTCTCCTCTTCAAAAGAAACAAACAATCAAAATTACCTGCAGAAAGCCCTTGATGGACGCTTCAGCTGCATCGTCAGACTGGTGAGACAGCAAGATGCCAACTTTAATGCCAATTTATTTGTGTAACATTCTGTGACCAAATTTATAGATAACTTTTTGTAGATTGTAAAAATAGATAACCCATTTATTACAAAAAAACGACACTAGAATTACCGCACTGCGTTGTATGACTCCGCTAACCAGTGCAGTGTCCGTCTACATATTTCTACATATTTTCTCTCATATAAATGACACTGTGTCTCTTGACAACTGAAACCATAAGATGAGGTCAGTGTGGCCTTGACCTTTTTACTTTAAGACAAATACAAAGTTAGACAATCCGAAAACATGCAGTTATGCCTCCGGCGACTCGCTATTGCAGAGGCATTAAAACCGTAGTGTAGTAGATTGGATTTTATTGGTGTTACATTGGACATCTTGTATGGGTACACCAAAAAATATATTTGGTTTCACATTCTAGATGGCAATAAGCAGAGTCATTAACTCAGGAAAAATATTTCTGTAGAAAAGAAAGCCTTGTATGTGTGTATGTATACATACACACAAACGCACAATTGAGACGTTTTTGTCTTTTATCATATATTCTCAGGCAGTACTGATGCATTTACTGAGAGGGGACGTGAGGGCCTACTCTGCGTGCTCAGAGTTCAAGCCCAGCAGGCTGCAGCGGGCCTGACATATTCTGGAACAGCAGCACAGTCTTTGGATGACTCCTCTGAAGATGAAAACATGGCGAGGTACTTCTTCACTGATGAAGAACTATGAGGGCTGTGATTAGCTACACTCTCTTGCTACAATGCTACTCATGCTACAGAGCTGCCAACTTTTCAAAAAACCTTGGAGTGAGATTTTGTCGGGGGTGACCAACATTTTGCCGCGCACACAGCCACACACGTTGGTGGCTCAAATATCAGGGAATTGTTGGAATTTGGCATTGTATCCATGTTGTTCGCTGCATTCTGGTGGCCTTTGGGGCCCGAAGTCGTTGATAGGAGCGGCCGACTGGAGATGGACAACATTGGTTACATTCTGTGACGCAAAGACATAGCTGAAGGTCCACCCCCAGGAAATGTTGGTTTAAGTAGATGTTGTTTCCTGCATTCTAGTGGATTTTTGGGTGGTATGCTAAAGATGTGCAATACCTGAACTTCTTCTGATTCATGTTCCTCTGATCATGACTTGTAGGGCCTTCTAGCCTTGAGCTGAACATTCAACCAGAAAACTTTTGTTGTGCCTCAATGACCACAATATAGCCTAATTAATAGACCTTTGTTTAAGATTTGACCAAGGTAGGTTGATTGACATTTTGATTACAATGGTTTTCAACTAATTCTGAACTGAAACCTAACCTATATTTTAAATAATTGTATTCTTAAGAGCAGTTAATGATTTATGTTCGCCTCCCACCACACTTTCCATCAGACAAAAAAGTGCAACAAATAAAGTGCTTAAACAGTAGCCTTTTTAAGCAACACAATGGACCCTCTTCCCCAAAATAAAATTTGTCTGGAGCCGCAAAACATATTTGATAACAAAGCTAATAAAGTTTTATATAAAGTTATACTATACTAAACTATGGTTTGTTGCATTTATGAAATTATCGAACAACAATAAAGAAAACTGTTGACATTTGATTGATATTTTTACCTGTTACAACAAAGGAAAAACCAAACGTTTATGAAGAGAAGAAAATACACAGGCAAGTGTCGGCCTACTTTGAAATAAATTAAACACAGACCTTTGTAGGGTTATTTGAGTCCTCCCCGTATTTGTGGAAAATGTATGAAATAAGAAGTACCCTATTTTTAAATAAATAAAAACATATAGCTGCAGCCTAATAGCTTAAAAATATATATTTTAGTTGGCGAAATATTTAAACGAAAAGTGAGAGCAGGTCAGGCTGGAGGCGGACACAGAAACTGCAGCTCGGTAGAAACCAACTGCAGCTTCTGCTCTGATCAAGACGCTGAGCTCTGATCAACTGAGACCAGAGAAACTCTGTGTTTTCACTGTTTCCACTGAGCAGCCGGTGAGTCAGTGACCAGCTCCTTCACGTGAAGGAGCTCTGGTCTTGTGTCTCTGAGCGAGTGCGCGGGGCGGGGGGCGGAGCCTCGGGACCGGTGCGCTATCTGGGGCACACACACACACACACACACACACACACACTCGCCCGCTCCTGGTACTTCATGACGGCCTGATACGATGATGTTTTAAAAAATGATCGCGACTTAGTCAACCACCAACATTTTCGTCTCGTCTCGTCAACAAGTTAAAATAGATTTAGTCATGCGCTTCACTTAAAAGATCCAGGTTTTTTTTGGCATGAGAAATTGGATGTGTGGCGTGAGTGCGTGTGAAAACATGCAAAAGCGTGTGTCACACGGCGGAAGCGTGAGAGTTGGCAGCTCTGATGCTACTCCCTGGCAGCCTTAGGAAGGCATTAGCTTGCTGTGTGGTAGCTGTTAGCTTCAGCATTTTTAGTTTTTAGTGGCCTGTCTGACGTTTATGTTTAAAAAAAAAAATCAGAGGGAACCATCTTCGTAATTTAACACTATGGTTTGTTTGTGTCCTTCAGTTCTTCTCAAGAGAAGCAGTACAGGTGTGCCTCAGCTCCACGGTCCCTCCTGCAGCCTCCGCTCCTGATGCTAACCTCATGTCTCCATCACACCAAGCAGCAGACCTGGAGTGACAGACCTTTCTCCAGAGCTGCCCCCTCCCTCTGAAACCCCCCTCTCCAAAACACTATTTGTGTAGTTTTTTAAGTATTTTTTGCATGAGAATTGTTGATCATATCATTTCCAGCAGATGCCTTACTATAATGTTTGTGCACAATAAATGACATTGATCATAACATAATGGTATTTCCTTGCACTTCTACACCATGATATTGGCAGATAAGATGCTGATTACATTAAAGCAGTGAATGCTCTTCTTTAAGCAACATAAACAAACAATGATCCAATGGATCTGAAGTAGAATGGGCACATTACATTCTGTAGAGAATGCCTCAGTTATGGAAGTCAGAAAATAACTTTCTTTCTTTCTATCTGAGGTTCCAGTCATTTATAGTCACAGCAAAGCATACAAGTCTGGTTGTCTAAGTGGCTCCCATATCATATTGTTTAAGATGTGTAACATCAAGTTTGTGTTTCAGTGCAAAATTAGTCATTAGTCAAGAGTTCACCCTCTTGTTTACACTAAAATTAGGTGACCCAGATGTTTCACAATGCAATCTGATAAGGTCTTATGAGAAACATTCTTAACCTTAAAGAAATCAACACAGAGGATAGCAATAGATGTTTGACTTTAATCCGTAGCTGGTAATCGTCAGCCTGACTTATTCAAACACATTAATACTACAATGAATGAGGCAGGGCCTTCTATCAGAAATCAACTATATCGTCACGTTATGTTTCTCTTGAGCTCATGGAAATTACCTTCAGCTTCCACTTACTGTCACCTGAACCATACTGTTATTTCTGTATCTACAGTGACTTTTAGGAAAACATATACTAGAGGGCAATGTATAAACATTAATACATCTTATTTATATAGAGCTTTTCAAGAAGTGCAAGTACTAAACTGAGGGAAAGCTAATACAAACAATATATATATATCTTATTTCCATGTGCCAGGACAGCCTCACACTTGGATGTAAACCAATTTTAGAACACATTTGCTTATACTGGAGATCTTTTAAATTAATGTCCCAGAAATTATTTCTGATGGAAAACCCCTGCCTTATTCATTGTAGTATTAATGTGTTTGAATAAGTCAGGCCGCTGATTATCAGCTACGGATTAAAGTCAAACATCTATTGCTATCCTCTGTGTTCATTTCTTTAATGTTAAGAATGTTTCTCATAAGACCTTATCAGATTGCATTGTGAAACATCTGGGTCACCTAAATTTAGTGTAAACAAGAGGGTGAACTCTTGACTAATGAGTAATTTTGCACTGAAACACAAACTTGATGTTACACATCTTAAACAATATGATATGGGAGCCACTTAGACAACCAGACCTGTGTGCTTTGCTGTGACTATAAATGACTGGAACCTCAGATAAAGAAAGTTATTTTCTGACTTCCATAACTGAGGCATTCTCTACAGAATGTAATGTGCCCATTCTACTTCAGATCCATTGGATCATTGTTTGTTTATGTTGCTTAAAGCAGAGCATTCACTGCTTTAATGTAATCAGCATCTTATCTGCCAATATCATGGTGTAGAAGTGCAAGGAAATACCATTATGTTATGATCAATGTCATTTATTGTGCACAAACATTATAGTAAGGCATCTGCTGGAAATGATATGATCAACAATTCTCATGCAAAAAATACTTAAAAAACTACACAAATAGTGTTTTGGAGAGGGGGGTTTCAGAGGGAGGGGGCAGCTCTGGAGAAAGGTCTGTCACTCCAGGTCTGCTGCTTGGTGTGATGGAGACATGAGGTTAGCATCAGGAGCGGAGGCTGCAGGAGGGACCGTGGAGCTGAGGCACACCTGTACTGCTTCTCTTGAGAAGAACTGAAGGACACAAACAAACCATAGTGTTAAATTATGAAGATGGTTCCCTCTGATTTTTTTTTTAAAACATAAACGTCAGACAGGCCACTAAAAACTAAAAATGCTGAAGCTAACAGCTACCACACAGCAAGCTAATGCCTTCCTAAGGCTGCCAGGGAGTAGCATGAGTAGCATTGTAGCAAGAGAGTGTAGCTAATCACAGCCCTCACAGTTCTTCATCAGTGGAGAAGTACCTCGCCATGTTTTCATCTTCAGAGGAGTCATCTAAAGACTGTGCTGCTGTTCCAGAATATGTCGGGCCCGCTGCAGCCTGCTGGGCTTGAACTCTGAGCACGCAGAGTAGGCCCTCACGTCCCCTCTCAGTAAATGCATCAGTACTGCCTGAGAATATATGATAAAAGACAAAAACGTCTCAATTGTGCGTTTGTGTGTATGTATACATACACACATACAAGGCTTTCTTTTCTACAGAAATATTTTTCCTGAGTTAATGACTCTGCTTATTGCCATCTAGAATGTGAAACCAAATATATTTTTTGGTGTACCCATACAAGATGTCCAATGTAACACCAATAAAATCCAATCTACTACACTACGGTTTTAATGCCTCTGCAATAGCGAGTCGCCGGAGGCATAACTGCATGTTTTCGGATTGTCTAACTTTGTATTTGTCTTAAAGTAAAAAGGTCAAGGCCACACTGACCTCATCTTATGGTTTCAGTTGTCAAGAGACACAGTGTCATTTATATGAGAGAAAATATGTAGAAATATGTAGACGGACACTGCACTGGTTAGCGGAGTCATACAACGCAGTGCGGTAATTCTAGTGTAGTTTTTTTGTAATAAATGGGTTATCTATTTTTACAATCTACAAAAAGTTATCTATAAATTTGGTCACAGAATGTTACACAAATAAATTGGCATTAAAGTTGGCATCTTGCTGTCTCACCAGTCTGACGATGCAGCTGAAGCGTCCATCAAGGGCTTTCTGCAGGTAATTTTGATTGTTTGTTTCTTTTGAAGAGGAGAATAATATGAATTCGTACCGATATCAGTTTACAATCAAACCTTTTTGTGTTAACCTTGTGTAAACAGAGTCAAAGGACATTGTACAACAATGACACACATTTTTCCACAGTACCTGTCGTTCACTACTGAACTTCTGACACCCATTACTGGACTGTGTCTTCCTGTAGAGTGTTGATGTTCTCAACGTTCTTTTCACAGTCTGTCAAAACAAAATTAGAGTTACAAATGTTAATGCCCCACAACCCATTGCAGATACGGTTGTATTTGCACACCACATCGGATCAAAACAAAACTGCAGTCTGTGAAACAAGCAGTTTTGTTAGATATAAGGGAAATGCTAATATTTCTGCATGAAACATATTCAGTCCCTTAAGCAAAATAACAATGATGGCAGGCCGCAACCTCGATGCCTTCGTCTGCTTTGCTTACAGACTAGTTTGCGGAGTCTCGTGCTGCCGCCCACTGACCGATACATCATCGCTCTTTTCTGAAACTAATGAAGGCAAATTCACACATGTAGACAGAAATAAACAGTATAAATTAAAAGGTGTAAATATTGCTAACATTATGTTTGATGGGGGTCATCATTATACATAACAGAGGAAAACTTTGCACATGTATTCCTTAAATTTACTTGCCTTCCTGTGGAAAAAGTTGTTTTCCCAGTTAAACAATCACAGCAGGGAAGCATGATTGATCAAAATTCTTTCAGTGTGATATTAACTTGTATTTCAGCAAGCGTACTTTGGGGATTTAATAAAAATGTATATTTTGCACATTTTATAAAATGGTGTTTCTGGTATATAACTTAAAAGTACCTCTTTAATGGTAGGATCATTTCTCTCCCTCATCTTCCTCGTGGTACGTGGATGATGGTAGTGGGCTCAACCCGGCTTCTCTTTCTCTCCAGGCTGCCCTTCCTGCTCTTCATCAAGCAAAACAAAGTGTTTGGTCCAAGTTGTTGACGTTAATGAAACTCCTGTAGCTTCACTTTGATCCTCCTTGATTAAAAAACAGAACATAGCAATTGTTTTATAAAATGAATCGCAACTCCATAACATGAAAACATTGTCATATTGCATACTATACATTAAACCAAATTGATCTGATATTGTGGAGCAACGGTAGACAAATACACTCCTTATTAATCTAAAGCATTCATAAATCAAATTCATGTTTATATTTATATTGTAGCGTCCCTCAATGATGAGCTAAGCGTCTTGAACTGGTTTCAACAACCATGTATTCACCTCCCAGGTAGCACAGGCTACCGTGGGCTGAAGCATGTGGCTAACAATGGCGTATTAGCTGATGAACAGCGTCCATAGTGTGGATTGATGGACTCTCTCCGCACTCGGACTGTAAACCTAGATCGTAACGATCTTTAAAAACAATAAACTACTTACCTGACAGAAGGAAGATGACATCGTGGTCTTCCAAGCGCTCCGTGTTTATGACGCAGCCCCGAGTTAAAGGGCTGGTTGTTTACAAATAGGGTTTTTACGACAGCCACACGTCATGTCCGCTCGCGCACTCGGTCCGGTCGCGCACTCGGTCCGGTCGCGCACTCGGGCCGGCCTCGATATGAACAGACTCACAGGATCCTTCTCATTAGAGATGTAATCTAGCCTCAAATATTACTATTATATAACATGAATAACATTCACGATCACTGAAGGACACCACGCAGGGACGGTGATTTAAACACCACGCTGCCCCGTGGTGGCATGGCAACCATCATAGCAACGATAAAAACATGCGTGATAACTATTAAAATATTTATCATAAGCACAAACTGGCTGAAGACTGTGGAAGCAAAGAGCACATTTCTCGCTAGAAATGGTGTCAGAATGTATTTTTATGCCCAAACTAAGTTACAAAATTATATTTTTATCTGAAAAAACAGGGAATCTCCGCCATGTTTTCCTCTCCGCAGACGGGAGCTTGAGAGTCACGTGACGTGAGAACACGCCAATGCAAAACAATGGGAGGACTAAATGTTACCGTCTCACAATCTGAGAGGCCAGATTGTGAGATGGTAACGTCGGTCCAAGTGGACCAACGTTGCCATTGAACGTTTTCTGATGAGACTGGGTTGCACACACACACACACACACACACACAAACACACACACACACACACAATCTCCCCTGCAGGGAGTAATTATTAGATGTGTTGAAGGATTTAAATTCACGCGTTATTCACTCTGCAGCAGGTGACCCGGCCTCTGGGCACATTTTGTCTGTAACCACACATTAAGACAGGGTAATACAATCTTAACTGTTTGCTGCTTTGAGAGCACAGGGTGAAACCTGCTGTTTATTGGAGTGAAGGAACGGAACCACGTGAGCATTTGTTTTGGGACTGCGCTCTGCCTGAGGGGTCACCATAACTCTGCCAGGGGAAGCTGAGCGTGTCATCGCAATCAGGATAGTTATGAATCTGCGAGCCAGGGTCTGGCCGACCCGATAAATAATGTCTATCTGACCGCAGCTGCACCTCCACACCCACAGTATGGCTTGCACATCAGACAATCATCACTGTAGAAGATACAAAAAAAAGAAGATGAATTCCGGTTTCTCTCTCTAGATGAGTCTAAATCAATCTGCTTCTAATTTCCAGTGGAGTTTCATTGTCTAAGAAATAGGCTTTGATAGGTAGCACTAGGTGGTGGCTCGCACACGTTTTACTGCTTTAGCACCTATAAATCTAGCCACATGATGAGTGAAGGGAATGAAGAAAATAGATCAAAGTTAGTTTTGGTCTCTAGGGTCTACCGATCCTACACACACACACACACACACACACACACACACACACACACACACACACACACACACACACACACACAATCATATGCTTGCATGAAGGTTCACTTGCAAGCACACACCCCCGAGGGTGAGGAAACTATTTACGGTGAAAGTGGGCAGAAAGTGTAAACACATGTCTGGCATCCTTTGAAAAGACAAACATTTCACTGGTTCTCTTCCCTTCATCTATCTGAGCGATCCCCACCGCTCACCTCCACCCTCCACCTCTACCATATCACGTTCTCCTCCGTGCCTTTGAGCCGAAGGGGGAACATAAATCAAAGGACACGAAGGAGATAGGAGTGGAGAAGCGCACGCAACCATTCCAGCAAATGTCTGTTGGAGGCAGTTAGACATTATGGGCCGAGGCAGAGGGGCCGGGTGCGTGAGTGGGAGGTCGAACACAATCCCCTCTGTAATGAAAGCTAGATATGACAGAGGGGGATGTCACCAGACCCTGAAACAGTTGCGCGGCGCCCGCAGTGCTGTCACACAGGTGCTTCTGTCAGTCTCCCCTCTCCTCCTCTAATCCGTTCATTTTACAGCCTCTCCTGTCTCCATTCATGCCTCAGCCTGACACAAGGACATTGTTGTCCTGTTTGATTCGTCATATTACTGTCAAAGGCCTGAGACGTGTCCGTGAGAGAAACCAGTGATAGGAAGCAATGTACTTTTATGCCATTTCTTCACCCATCTTTGAAGTTGTAGTCTACTATTTGCTTTACATATGCATATTTGTAATATAATCACTGAAATACATCCATGATGTAGCTGCTGGGTTTTCGGGTGACACCCTAGCAAACGATATTACGTCAACTTTCTACCACTAATCAGAAATAAAGCCAAAACATCCTGGTTACCAAATGCTGTCATCTTGCACATTTGGAGCCAGAGTTTGTACATTAGCCATCGGAAGGTTACGGTATCGATGTCCCGCTTGACATATGGGCTCGACCAATTGCGAGTCAGTCTTAGCCGTCAATCATGAAGTTTCAGCCAGACTTTATCGCGTCAAATAACCAGATAGAATCTAATTTACAGGCAAACATAAGCACTTAGAGATTGTGATAAGAACAACCTAAAATGGCCGAATGCAACTTTGAGAAAAATGTATTCAACATGTGGGCCTTCTTTGACTTATTAGTTTGGCCCATGTCCAATCCACTAACATGGAAGTGACAGGGTTATGACTTTTATTTCAAATATATACATTGACTTACATTTCAATACAAATGTGAATACAGCAAATTGAATTACTGGTAGGACCAATTGAAGTTTAACTGTGGACTTCGAGATTGCAATAGTGTTTGGATTGTGCATGACTTTTTGTTATTTCTGTTTAACACTTATCTGCAAAGGGCAGTGAATCAAATCTGCTGAGTTTTAACTGCAATAAAAATGTCTTGGCAAGACTCAAATGTCACATATTTTATTAGATAAACAGTATTTAAGAAGAGAAAGAATTCACATGTAATGACGTCTCCAACATCAGCTCCTTTTCAGTTGAAGTTAGCAGAGAAAAAAACAAAACTGTGCAGTGGATCAGATTGAGAAACCAAAGATTTTGCGGCAAAGGAAAAAACCTATAAACTCCCTCCCTGTTCCCTCCAACCTAAGTCCATATACCACATGTCAGTGATAAAACTTTAATAAATGTTCTTCCTCTTTTAATCATCAGAGGACAGAGGATGTTGTGTGACCACATGGCTACTCAGTCACACTACCATTTGTAAATTACTTTTTCAGAGGCGGGGGACTTCCATATTATCCAACACTGTGGAAAATTACTTGGAGCTGTGACCTATTTAAAAGCCAAAGGATGTGAACACATACTGATTTTAATGAAGGTCACACGTTCCTCGTCAGATTTTCTTGTTCATCTTCCATTATTTTCCTCCGCATGAGGAAAACAAGTGACCACACACACACGTGTTAGTACATCTATCTTAGCGAAGCAACTCATTGGCATAATGCATTCCCTAAGCCCTAATCTAAGCCTAGACCTCATTCTACCCCTAAAAAAAAGTCTCAACCCTAAAAGCGAGGGCCAGCCTAAATGTCCTCACTCTGTAGAGTCTATGCTTACAAGTACACACACAGGTTTGCTCAGCTATCCTTATTAGGTCTTTCCATTGACTTCCATTCATGGTTTACGGCCAAACTAAAACCTTTTCCCTGACCTTAACCATGACACACACACACACACACACACACACACACACACAAAAAGACACTTAGGCAAGTAAGTAACAACACCTCACAAAGAATTTATCACGATGATAGGCCGTCTGTCACAAATATTCCTAAGGGTAAAGTCAGACAGAGTTAAAACATACCAGCACTGCCAGGCAAACTCACTATCAGCAGTCCAGTGTGTGTGTGTGTGTGTGTGTGTGTGTGTGTGTGTGTGTGTGTGTGTGTGTGTGTGTGTGTGTGTGTGTGTGTGTGTGTCTGTGTGTGTGTATGTGTGAGTGTATGTGCGCTTGTGCTTGTGTGTGTGTTTTCACTTGTGCCCTGTTGCCTGAGGCTGGTCAGTGGGCAGCTCTTCCCCTGTGGTTATGTCTGTGGTGTCACCAAAGCAATCTGGCGAAAACATACGGATTACACATGAGGGCCGGAGAGAGAGAGAGGTAGTGAGATATATCACCAGCCTTGTATGGCATTGTGTTGGCACTGACAGGCCTTTTGGCATCACCCCCCCCCCCCCCTCCTCCTCCTCCTCGCCTGCTTCCTGCACCCCTGAAGTGCACAGTTAATCCCTAAGCTCTATCCCCATTTAAAAACAGGGACATCACGCAAACCTGCCGCTCTGCATTGCTTTCGAACACACACACCCACTCATGCGCACTCAAAGCCGTGCTGTCACTCAGTAACACGCAGATGCTGCTCGCTCCTGCAAACACACAGAGAGAGAGAGAGAAACTTAAATGTATTAGTGTGGCTGTGGCCTAAGAAAGAGAAGAGCTCAGCGGGGAGTTAAGTACTGTGGCAGCAGCAGCAGGTCAAGTATCTGTCTGGGTTTTAAGGACTCCAGTGGCTGACCTGAGTCGAGCCCGACTGAGGAGATGAGGAGGAGAGGGGAGTTTAGCAGGGGCCCATCCTCGACCACCAGGCTGTGCATCTGTAGCTGCATGGCCATACTCTCATGCACTGTGGCATGTTTGTCAGATGAAAAGTGCTTGTGAATTTTATGCAGGATCTTAAAACATGTGCTCAAAACCACAGCAGGATGAGGCACCGGCATGTAGGTTAGAAAGAAATCCTATTTACTTACCTGTTCGTGAGGAGTGAGGTTTTATTTATTGGTCTCTGCATATTTGTATCATCTCCAAGACGTCACTCAAAACCTACGCAGCAGAGCTGGAAGCTCATTTTCACAGGATCGAACTCAAATGCTTCCCCACTGACTGATCCACCTACATCTCTACAAACTGAAAATATTCTTTTGAAAAATCACTGAAACACCTTATCAATGTTTTCCTGTCTCTTGCACTATGAGGATTACGAGTTGTATGAGGCCATGACCTCACCCTCCTTGATAGGGTGTAATCCTGGTGAGGTCAGATCTGCAGATCCACTGCCAGTCCCAGAGGAAGTGTGCACCAGCTGAACACATGCACCGACATGTAGACGTTGACCTCTAGTGGTCATTCGTTAGATGATCAAATTTCTATACATGACCGTACCTGGTTCTCAGACTTTTGTTTCATCAAACATCATCTCCCAAAAAGGAAGGTGAAGATGAAGTGAAGAGGCAGTGGATGACACTCTGACAAGTGTACAACCAGTAGAGTATTTATTTAGTCATAGTAGTTCAGACTGGAGGACGACATGTTGATGTAAATAAGGTGATGTGACTTCAGGGCAGGATGTGGCGAGGCTGTGAGCAGGATTCACAAAGAAGATTGGATTCTGCAGAAAAGAGAAACCACTTATTTGGTGTTTCGCATATCTATTTGAAAGTGATGTCTGCAAATTGTAATAAGCTTCTTAATGGTCTGCAGTAAACCTTATTTTCTTTTAACTTTTCCAGTTTATAGGGTTTTGCTTTTTGCGTCGTCTTTGTGGTCATTTAGTGTCTAGTTGTTCATATTTTGTGTCTCTTTGCCGTCATCTCTCTTAGCCTTTGCTATAAGACAGCGGCTTCACTTAACCTTTTGGGCCTGTGACTGCAAAAATCTGAAAAATGTATAGTCTCATAAATATTAACTAAACATACATGGTTCTTGTATGTTACTTTACCCATAATTGAAAAAAGTTTGCTTTTAGATTTTGATATTGAAATTGCAGGAAACAAGGATTAACATGGTGACGTAACAACATCACAGACTCACAAACTGAGCAAATGAAACACACACTTGTAAAAAAAAAGTGCAGACAACCGTTTAGCTTTAGCAGGTGCAGTGTCTCTATAATCCTGCAGAGGGCAGCAGTGGCGCTAATCGTCAATTTCATCGTCAGAACGAAGAAGAAAGGCCTGCGTGGTATTTCCGGGTTTATGCTGACGCGTCCCTCTTCTCCTCGTACACCGACGTGTCAGTCTCCTTGTTTCCCGAGCTGAGCAGCAGTCAGGCCGGTCACTCAGTCCGCAGACATGGCACCCAAAGGAAGCAACAAGCAGCAGTCGGAGGAGGACCTGCTCCTCCAGGACTTCAGCAGGAACCTCTCCGCCAAGTCCACAGCTCTGTTCTACGGCAACGCGCTCATCGTCTCTGCCATCCCCATCTGTGAGTACCCAGTTAGCCACTTAGCTTAGCTAGCACTGATTCATTGGATCGAAGGAAACAGGGGGAAACCGACCCACTTCTTATATAATTCCACTCACTACAGTGTATTATAACATCATGCATTAGTTCCCAATCAGAACAGAGCATAATGTAACTAAACTGTGCACTGAAAAGCGTTGTATGCTAACAGCTGCTAAAGGCTCGTTGAGGATACTTTGAAAACCGTAATCTCTGTTATAAATTGTATTTTGAAAAGCGAAACAAAAGCAGATATTACGTTACTATCTATTGATCACTTGGAGAAAGTTGAATCTGGCATGTTGCTCACACACAGTCACTGGCTAGACTTCATGGTAAAGTATCTTCTCATAAAACTGTGATTGACTGCATCTCTCCAGGGCTCTTCTGGAGGATCTGGCACATGGATCTGGTCCAGTCTGCAGTTCTATACGGCGTCATGACTCTGGTCAGCACCTACCTGGTGGCCTTTGCCTACAAGAACGTCAAGTTTGTCCTCAAGCACAAGTGAGTTGAGTCAGACCCTCTGCGTGATGATTGCATTAATGTTGTTTTGTTTACGGAAGCAGATCCACATTTGTATTCCTGCATTTATCATATCTTTCTGAAAAGGATTTAGGATGATGTTAAGTCCACTGGACAGTATTTGTTCTTTCCGTTTCATGGGACAAACCACGAAATACTGATGTCTGTGACCATAGTACCTTGTAATTACTGAGAGATAACTTGGCATCTCTAATCGTATCCGTCAATGTGTTATAGAAACTATGAGTGAAGGCCTCTGACTGGCTCTCGCTGTTTTCTGTTTGTCCTGCAGAGTTGCCCAGAAACGTGAGGACGCTGTTTCCAAGGAGGTGACCAGGAAGCTGTCTGAGGCCGACAACCGCAAGATGTCCCGCAAGGAGAAAGATGAGAGGTGACGCCTCTTAGTTTTGTAGACATATCTAAAAGTTAGTTGTGACAAACTAACTGGAGCAGATGTATTGAGTGTTACAGCTCATACAACCCATGAAGGCTTTAAATGGTCTCAACAGTGATGAGGTTTCTCTGCCCGTGCTCTAAAACGCGGGACATGTTGTTTTTCTCTTCTCCTCAGGATCCTGTGGAAGAAGAACGAGGTCGCCGACTACGAGGCCACCACCTTCTCCATCTTCTACAACAACACTCTGTTCCTGGTGCTCGTCATCGTCGCCTCCTTCTTCTTGCTCAGGAACTTCAACCCCACCGTGTATCCTTTCAGTCATCAAGTCCCTCAGCTGAGTTAACATTTGAGATCCACATCGTTACCAGAATTAAAACGTGTCACACAACTACTTGAAATTTGTGTGACACGTTTAAGCAAAATATTAACATTGAATTAAAGAATTATATTATTTAAATTTATAGTTTTTGAATTTTGATTGGACTTGAGCCTTCACCTTCCCAGTCTACATATGCTCAAAGTTTGAATCCGATAAAATACATCTTGATTCCTGTTTTCCCTTAACTCACTTTTCTCCCAGTAACTACATTCTGTCCATCAGTGCCTCCTCTGGACTCATCGCTCTGCTCTCGACCGGCTCCAAGTAAAGGAAGAAGCTGAGGGGGTAATGGGAGGGAGGGATTGGGTAGGAGAGGAGGAAGTGGGTTTACAGAATTATTTTTTTCAACAATCTTGAGAATGGGGTTTAAAGGGGGGCTGGAATATCACATTTCAACTTCATGAAATTCATGATCAAATATCTGGAGGGTTTTTCTCCAGGTCTGTCTTCTGTTTTTTGTAACAAATAAAGCAACCAGGTTTACTTGTGTATGTGTGTCATTCAGTCTGTTACAGAGCCTGTTTATTATTAATATAAATAATAAGCCTCTACACACGACTCTGTGGGTTTCACTGCCTGCTCCACTCTCCGGGTTAATCTGTTTTCATTATTATTGTTTCCTAAAGTTGTGCGACATAAATTCCCACTGGTTTTACACATTTTCAGTAAAAAAACTTCACAGAATTATGACGTTAAACTCCCATCAGGTTTAAACTCATAACAGACACAGTTATTTCCATTGGCAATGCATTTATTTATAATCACACTTTCATATATGATATTTACAGAGAAACCACTGAAATAGTACACTGATGGTTTGCATGTCACTTTTCCATCCTAAACCTCAGCCGACCTAAGTAACAAGATTGGTCTGTGGAGCTGAAACATAGAAACTTCACACTTTAATCTGAATTGATTTTAGGGAAACTTAAGACAAAGCTCATGTGACCTATTGCAGGAGATCACATTTTTATGTTATCTGGATTCATTCATCCATTTTGGCCTTTGGCCTGTTTCACCGGTTGTGGAACTGATGCTGATAACAAATAGAGAAGACGGTTAAAAGGTCAAAGATCACAGAGGACAGAGGAATGTCCAGTTTGTCCATATTGTCACTGTATGTATTATAAAAGATATCAGGTATATTTAGGGAACTGATATCTATGAGTGTGAAATTTGGTGTAACCTAATTAAAGGGGACTGTTGGGCCTTGGTGGAGGTGAATGTCTTATTGACCAAATAACACCCCATCTTTGTTGGTATCCATGGGACATTTGATTGCTAGTCTCTCTCTGGAGTTTGTTATAGTTTGAGACTATTTCCTGAAGAAAAGCTGATGTTTCATTAAGTCAATAGTTGTTCCAGTCAGATCAGTTTGGGGGAAGCAGCCTAAATAAAGACCTAGACAGAACAAAGACAGTGTCGTACACTGTCAGAAGCTGTAATCAAGGACTCCATAGATGAGGAGGAAGTATCTAAGAAGTAATTACTTGCCGAATCGGAAAAATGTAAACATTTCACCAAAAGGGTCTACACACACACACAGTGTAATGAGGCTTTGTCCAAATAATAGATACATACTCTATACTGGGCACAACAGAATAATCTGGAGGAACATTGCTCCACTCTCATGTTTCTTTTGTAGGACAACATCCAGTCACAAGGTAACAACTCATAATAAAGACGTCCCTGAATGTTTTTACTGTACTGAACTCACTTCAAGGCACTCTGTCCGGTTAACACGTCTCCACACACACAGACAGGCTACGATCCAACATGGTCACTTGCACAAAAGAACAAAACGGTTCCACTACCACATGTGGTGTCTCACATTGGATCAATCACGTAAACTGACTTTGACTTAAAAAGAAGCATTCACAGACTGTTTAGATCAAATATTGTCCGTATTTTGATAAGATGAAATTGACGCAAGTAATTGAAGGCAAAAAAAATCATTTGTTTGTTTTTGTACATGGCTCCTCTTTTGTATTGTATGAATGACGACTGAGTGCTGGTCCGACCACCCTCGTTTGTATTCACCACCGAGCCAAAGCAAATAGCCGGGGGGAAGCCTGTTCATCGGTCAAGGCCACACTTTGCTTTAAATAAACCACGAGCCGGTTGCTGCTTATGGATGTTTGTTCAAATATGTGTAACAGCGTTCTTGGGCGAAAACACAAACGAGTCTACTGAAGTTTCCCTTGATTAAAGTCTGCAGTGTGTTTGTGCTACAAATCAACAATTGTTCACCAAGGACAAAACAGCGACGCAGCTGGAGGCCGGCCAAAGTCCCTGCTGATCGCTGCGATGGCTTGTTCTCCAGATGAGAAAGAGTCAAGGTTAAGTCATTACAGAATAGCTCATTCCTTATTTGTCACAACAGAAGGCCATTCTTTCACATAACGCTGTTATTGTTGCAGATTCTATAATCTGACTTCACTATAGAAATAAAGCCTTATTCTTTACAGAGAGCTATATAAAATATGAGGCTGGAGGATAAGGATGGTGTGAAGATTCAAACACTGCAGCGACACTGCAGAGGAGCAACAAAATAACTCTATTTACATCTTATTTATATATCAGCCATACATTACAGTGAAGGCCTAATATGTAACAGAGGCTTCCTCGTGGTTTCGCTTATGTTACAAGTTCTGCCTTAAAACATTTTATATACATGTAACATCTTCAAAGAGATGACAATATCTCAAAATGTCAAAATAAATTCCAGATTTGTTAACTACTAGAATAAATACTTTAATCTTTGCCACATCCCAAACACCTTGCCTATATTTCACATTGTGCCATTAACAAGCAGTTATTCTAACGACCACCAGGAGGAAGGGGGGGTCATCCTTTTATTATATAGATCTATCATATGCTAGAGTCCGTATGTGCAAAGTTCATTGAAGTGATCAGCGATGCAGGTTCGGTTCACAGGAAAGAAAGAGGACGAGTCCATAATGAACACAAACCCAGAGAGAAGTGGTCTGCCTTTTGATCCTAAAGCATTATTTCTCTCTTCTTAAGATCTAATAAAGCAGAGGAAGAGTTCCTCAAAAAGACCACATGGGGGCGACATGCTTCGCTCTCTCCCCTTAATGCTTTCCACATTCCTACTGACACTCAATATCCCACAATCCTCTGCTTCACCCCATGGAGAGTAGACGATCAAATTCCTTTTCTGTTGGTTACTAATGT
Source organism: Pleuronectes platessa (assembly GCF_947347685.1). NCBI lineage: Eukaryota > Metazoa > Chordata > Actinopteri > Pleuronectiformes > Pleuronectidae > Pleuronectes > Pleuronectes platessa. The sequence continues at coordinate 15,868,871 of NC_070630.1, forward strand.
GCTTTGTAGAAAAGGGGAAAGTATAGAGAGGCAGATTACAGAAGGGGGAACATGCACCTGTTGGTTAATACGCTCAGGATATGCAGCCAATAATATCTACTTGATACTACTCTGTACTACACTGATTACATTTGGTAGGTATTTGAAGGCAGCTAATTCAAGCCAACAGGGAGCTAGTTTGTTGAGGCCTCATTCATGAAACTCTTCATCGTCGCCAAACTTCACATTTCATAGGAAATCATCCCAAAACATTTTATCCCACGGTGGTAATTTTATGTGCTGCATAGCAATTTAATAAAAGCACTGGCACGACTGAAGCCTCTTCTTTCCTGAGGTTCCTCTAATTTATACATCTAAGGCGCTTGCATTAATGTTAGCTATGTTACAGTAATATACTCAGAAGTAGATGATGTGCTCAGTATGAATTTTGTGCTCAAATGAAATTGACTTGTGGGTGGAAGCCTGGACGTAAGAGAGACTCTGAGGCTGGAGACCTGATGGTCCTCGGCCGAGCAGGGAGACTGTGAGTGAGAGGAAGCCACAGAGCCGACCCACTCACCGACTACAATCGAGATGTCCTTGACACAAGGCACTTGAATCTGAAATACACCTGCAGTTCTTCTCTGTGGAGATGGGTTTGTCTAATACAACAAGGAGCTGGAGCTGCCTTGCCATCAGATTTCAGTTGAAATATCACCTCAGTTAATTCAATTCAATTTAAAAAGGAGCCCTCTGGATGGAGTGGCTGTAAATGGGATCGGAACTTGAGTTGTGCATAGTAATATATCTGAACAGGCCTGTGCAGAACAGGGCAGCATGTTGGTTTAAATTTACACAAATGGATGAAGCTGTGTTTGAGGCTGCAGAAAGCTGAGTTTGTTGAGCGAGTCTCGGCCGGGGGAGCTGGGCTGGACCTGAGATGAACCTGGTGGAGTGGATCTGACGAATCTGACGAATCTCAAACAGAGATGCAACGCTGGGCTGAGCAAAGCTGTCTGTTCCTGGAGCTGAGAGGGGCCCAGGGAGAGGGCCATGGACTTTTTGAACATTAAAGAGTGGGTCCATGGTCCTGGTGTGTTGGAGTAGGCCGGTTCAGCTGACCTCTTGCCTGGTCTAAGAGCGGTAGTCCTTCTTGCTGTATGGCCGGTTGCCCAGGATGTGGTCAATGTCAGACACCACCTGAGAGGTCATCTTAGGAAGGACCTGGGTGGAAAAAAACAGAGCAGAGGTGAGTATGACTGGAAGGACTGGGGGATAGTGGAGGACGCAGTGAGGGAACTAAAAACATCAGCGTGTGATACGTGTCTCTGCGTGTGCCCACCTGTATGGCCCCGAGGTTCTCTGTGAGCTGTTCAGGGTTGGATGTTCCCAGTAGGACTGAGCTCACACCTTCATTTCTGAGACACCACGCTGGAAGAGACACAGAGGTTGATGTTCACACAGTGTCCACTTGATGGCGCACTGCTCTTTAATCTTGCCCTCTATTCTCTCTTTGTGACTGCACATCATTTATCAAACCCTTAAGAGGACAAACGCAAAAGCAAAATAATGATAAAAACATACAAATAATTCAATAAAAAATAGGTTATATATAAATATATATGTTGTAATATACTATATACCATGCTGGTCCACAGCATTAGTCAGAAGAAAATAGCAGACAGGCAGAGAAGACTTACCCACAGCCAGCTGAGGCAGCGTGCAGCCCAGCTTCTCTGCGATGTGGTTCAGCTCCTTCAGCTTGGCCTGCTGCTTCCTCCCATCCTCACTCACTATCTTCTCCTTTAGCCACTGATACGACTGGAGCCCGAGGCAATGAAAGAGAAAAATACGACAAAGTGCTGAGTGCTCCTTCTTCTATATCCATCAGGGGTACAGGTGTACTGGGTGGAAAGGATTCGTGATGGACAGTGTGACCTTGAAAATCTGTCTTTTGCGTCACATCTGCGATCACGGTGGTTGCCATAGGAATGAATACACTTCCGGCTGACTCCTAAAGCTCCAATTTCAGCACCAGATCTTCTATAGCTCATGATTTCTGAACTAACTAAAATGGATTTAACTCAGATTTAAGCCAAATCTGTGAATAATCTCCACCTTCATTCTGTGTCAGGCTTTATTTTGGCAGCAGTGCAGGTAAGGGAGTTTCTCTACCTTCATGGAGGCCCTGGAGGTCTCGGGAATGCCATTTTCATATTTTCCAGAGATGATGCCGCATGCCAGCGGTGACCACGTCATCGCCCCAACTCCTTTGAGCGGAAGACAGAGGTTATTATCGGTTTAATTCTCTGCTCATTCATAACATATTGTGAAAGTGAGAACATACAGAAAAGGGACATTTGATGACTTGCCTATCTTGTGGTAAAGCTCAGGCAGTTGCACTTCCACTTTCTCTCTCTGGAACAGATGATACTCTGCCTGCTCGCAGACCGGAGGGATCAGATTAAACTGTCTAGCTACTGAATACGCCTCCTACAGGGCAAAAGAGGGAGGAGAAGAGAAAGAGGTGGTGATGTTAAAGCTCATGCTGACATAAACTTTTAAAACTTCTTTGGAGGAAAAACACAAGAAAGAGGCGGGAAAGGCAGAAACGAGCACAACAAAGAAAGAATAAAAGATGGTGGTAAGATAAATGGTTAGGAGAGAAAGCTAGAGATAAAGTCAGGGAGGAGATGGGAGTAGACGGGTGTTTGTTGGAGCGTGACACAAATTCAAATACTCAGCTCATAGAAGATCATCAAATCAATATTCTCTGTCACAACGCTCCAGGCATCGCATTCAAATTTCCTCACACACAATCTTATCTGAATTTCCATGTGTCCTCGGAGACTGCACATCTGAATGTTCCCTGCTGTGGAACACATGTCAGGAGGAGGGGGGTCCATCTATACCAGTTGCCCTTCTGTACTGCGACTCGTGACTTTCCCCTCCAGCATGTGTGTTCATGTACAACGTGTGTGTGTGTGCGTGTGTGTGTGTGTGTGTGTATGTGTGTGTGTGTGCCAGTGTACGTGTGTGAGTTCTGCACTGCTGCCTCGTCACGTACGCTGAAAAGCTGTGTTTGCCCCCCTTCATTATTGATGCCATCCAAATTACACAGCTTTCATCTGTGCTTGTGTTCTACAACGAGATCTGCTGCCTATTTGCCTGTGATCACAGAGCGCGTGTATCATGACATCATGCTCTGAGCAAAGGCTGCAGAGATAAAGAGACAAGAGAGAGAGATAATGGCTGTTAAGACCTTGATTGTCACTTTAGGCCCACGTTCCTTTCATAACTCTCTGCTGTGGCTTCACACCCTGTATTTATATTCATTAATGTAGCAGGAGCTGGAACGTGAGGTAGATTGTTTCCGACAGGAAGAGGAAACCACTTTGCATCTTCCTCAAACTTTCAACTATGGCGTCAGTGGAGCGCATACCTCTGCCAAGGTCCAGCAGTCCCCTTAAATTCAATCATCCCACTCTAATAGAAATGTCTAACCCCTTTTCATCAAGACTCAGGAATTATTCCCCGGGTAATTAAATAAAATGTCAAACACGCTATCTCAATGTTGAGCTACTTTTACGATGGTCGAAAAACCCACTGATATCTGGCTTTTGTCTGTAATGTGAATGGATTCAGTCGTCATTCGCTCTCTGGTCAAATGACTCTGCAGTAGACAAGTTTTTATCGATTTCATTGGCAGTGATGTAAACATGACACCTGGGTGAACAAGCAAAATTGCATAAGACAGCGAGGTGAGAGGGCGCCTAAGTCTCAGACGTGCTCCTGACCTCGAACATGACGCACCGGGGGGAAAAGACCAGTTCCTCCACTGGAAATGAGAAAGTAGTCAATAACCTGTTTGGGGGATTTATCCGTGTTTAAATAACCTGAGTATACCTGCTTATGTTTGTTAAAGAGAGGTATCGTGGACAGTTTTGTGGAACTCTAAGTCGATTTGTTGGTAAACTAACCAACAAACCAACCCATGAACAAAGGTGAAAGCATAATTTCATTCTTCTAAACTGTTCTACAGTCACCTGTTTTACTCGTAAGGAAAATGATGAATTATTAAGTCGTCTGAGGGACTTACTTGATCCACTTGAATATTTTCATTCGGTTCTTATACATGGAGATCTGATGTGCTGCTTACCATGATCTCCATGGCCGTCCAGCGAGACGTCCCCCAGTACATTGCCATGCCTTGGTTGATAACATACGTCATGGCCCGAACAATCTCTGAAGATACACAAACACACAGCCACGTCAAATTATTATTATTGAGATTAACGCTCAACAACTGAATGACAGATTGTTTATTACACTGGATACTGTGCTAGAACCTGTATCAACATAATGTAAATGCACCTCTCACCAGTTCTATATTCAGCTCTGCTCTCAAAACAAAACAGAACACATTCGTCTCTGCTGGATCAATTTTACACTCACTCAAAATTCATTGAACTGATCAGCTTGAATCAGAGTCTGCTGCTGAGACTCCAGAGAGGCCGAGCTACAAAGCTGTTGTATGTGAACCCTGAAGAGGAGTTACCCAAACTGAGGAGGCTCGAGGTCTCCGAGATATTCAGCAAAGCCTTCGAGGCCCACACCCAGGTTGGTACATTAGCAGAAATATAGCACCACCATAAAGTGTATTGCTTCATTTAAATGTTACAGTAAGAACATCAGGCACAAGCTTGACATAATATGTCCAGACACAGGCAACACATTCTGAATCCACAGTGGCCGAGTCACATAAAATGACAACAGCAAAAAGAGAGAGAGACAAAGAGATCAAACCCAGAAACCAAACGGTCGGACAAACAATTAAATAGACAGAAAAGGGGACAGCAGTTGTTTATGAAAAGGATTGTTGAGCTAAAAAGAGTCAATAAATAATAAGTTACCAGTAGAACACTGAGTTCACATGATTACCCCCTTTGAGAGAACAACTCCAGTCTCATGAGGAAATGAAAACAACAACTTCTCAGCAGAGGCCACACGCCTCCTGGAGTCTTATCCACCTGCTGACGGCTCATCACCCGTCCCAAAACGACTGTGGAGACGATTTAACAAGCTCACACCCTGAAGCCCCCCGATCACATTCAAGCTGCTGCATTTTTAATGATGCAATTAGCAAAGAGTGTGTGTGCCATCGGCAGCCAGGGCCAACACAAGCTCAGATTAGGGCTGTCGCTAAGGTTATTCATCATCGGCCCACGCTCGCTCAAATGATACTGCAATCTACTGTGTTGGGAAACTTGTATTTCACAAAAGAATATGTGGGATAAGAGGGTCTAAGAAAACAGGCGAAGAAGAAATAGTTCTGAAAATGACAAAGGAGTAGATAAGCACAAGAGATATAATTAAGAAGACCAGAAACAAGTGAACAACAGAGGTTTGAATTAATACCATCCTGCCATGAGGACAACAAAGAATAAAGACAAGTGAGCCTCCCATCTCTTCTTATTCTGTTCTCCATCTCCCATCCTGCCACCCAGCCCCCTGCGTCTTTAGCTAATTGAAATGCTACTTGTCTGGATTTGTGTCCAATAAAACAAAAGAGAGAGAAAGGAGAAGAAGAAGGAGAGCAGATCAAGTCTTAGGAAGGACGGAGCAATAGATCTGACAGAGGAAGGAAATGAAGAGTCAGGAAAACATAAACTGAGATTGCAGGGTGGCAGAAATCTACAAAGCTGTGAGGGAGAGGAAAAATATAAAATCTTTGAGAGTGTGTTTTTGATTTCCTGCGAGGGCTGCCACTTTTTTATTGGAAAGTCAAACACTCCTGGGGGAACGTGTTTGTATTGACCTGCCTCATTATCCAGCAGAGGGCGCTTTACTGTTGATCCATTGTATGTCCTCAAGACAAATCAGTAAAGTGATTCGTCTTGAGAAGCCGGTGGAGGACGCTTGCCAGCAAAGTGGTCGTGATCGGACAAAGACGTGTGGAAGTGTTTCCACACGCGTTTCGTGTTCTACTGTGGACAACAAAGTAACAAACAGTTGTTTGTTGTTTTTAGATTTTGTGTATTATCATTTGTTTATTTGTATTTTAAATGAAATGGTATTAATTTGCTAGTTGTGTTTTGTTACACTGTTTTTATAATGTATTTTTAATGGGAACGCTATTCAGAGTCAGCGTTTTATCGTTGCAGAACCAGGATCGGGGTCACATCCTGTTCGTGATCATGAAGGTGGATCTGACTGTGGATCAGTATTTACAAACAGATTGCTTAGATAAACACTAAGCCTACTGAAATATACAACTGTTATTGGCAATATCGATATCACTTCAAATCTCAATCTTTTCCTTTGTATAAATACTTTTAACATTGGTACAACCGCTTTACTTATGTTAAACACCGTCTTTTGTCATGAATGCTGTAAATATAGTTTTTTTGTTGATGTGCTCTGATACACACATTATCTATTACACTTCTCACATGGCACTCTCTCTGAGGTCTCCATGATATCTTCCCCTGTGAAAGGGTTAAATTGGTAAATTTCCTCACTCATGTCCAGGGTTAAGCACAGAGTCTGTTACACCTTTTAAACCCTCAGAGACAAATTGTGATTTTTGAAAATGTGCTTTAGATATAAAATTAAATTCTACAACGGCTACAAATCTGTGGACTCTGTGCCTGCGCACGTGGGGAATATTTGAATAAATTTGTATGGCTTGTCATGACAAATTTGTTTAAATTTGATTTTATGGAAATGACAGCCCTATTTCCCATACAACTACACAGTAATTAAAGCAGAACTCCTTCTTACACTATGTTGGATCTGCATATTACCCAAAATATAAATTAAGTTAAATAAACTCAGCACCAAACTGTCACAGCATCTTAATCTCATCTTCATGACTTTAAATATACTGGACAATAATAAAGCCAAATTAAAAGGAAACTCACAACACAGAGTAAAGCAATAAAAAAAAGCCAGCATCTAATTCACATATTGATTAGTTATAAACACAAAGTAATTATGTACTGAGAGTAAGCACAGGTAACAACCTTGAAAATGCACTGGAACTCAATTAATCTATAATGACTAATGAGGACTCAGTCTACTTATAATATGTACATTAATAAGAAACTTTTGATCATGAATTATATGAATGCCTGGTTCCCTTTAACTGTTCCGAGGAGTTTGCAGCGGTAACACTGGGCTCTAAGGGGATTTAATAAACAGCTCTAACATCATCAGCTGTAGTTCGGGAATATCCTCTGCTTAAAAGACACATTGCACTGACTAAACTCACACATTGTGTTTCAGGCCAAAACATCCAGTGGATTTATTGTTTTGTTCTTTACTGTGTCTCATTTATGTTGCGAGTACACAGTTGCCTCTGGGCAGTGGCTTTGTTTATCAACAACCCTTCTCTCATTCCGCCAACAGAAAACAAATCAATCCCAAAAGGCTTTGAAAATTCTGTTTCATGCCAGTGGGCCCTGTGATGGAATGGGGACTCGTCCAGGTCGTACTCCGTCTTTAGCCCAGTGTCAGCTGGGATTGGCTCAGGATAAGCAGAGGGGTTAATGGATGGATGTTCAATACATGTTCTTGTTGTATATTATTGGCGGTAACGGCAACACGTGCACCATTTGGATGTTAGTAACCAAAGCAAGCGAGTCCAAAGGCCTTTTCAAATTAGATGCGTTTTCTTGTGGGATTAATCTATGGTATAAATATTTTTCAAACCAGTATTCAGTCAAAGCATGCTTTCATGTCAGCGTCAGAATTTCTCTGAGCGAATTTGGGCTTTTTATTTTGTCTGACCAAGGCAGATTCTTCCAAGATTTTGCTCCAGACACGTACACATCTAACCAATCAGAGAACGGGTTGTTGACGTCATCTTTTGAAGCATTAGTAGTAGATGAGGAGCAACGTCCTCTTCTATGTGTTGCTTTATGTACCATACTTGTCTTTATACATACTCAGTTATGTTTGTGTCTAAAACAATATGATGAAGCCAACTTGAATAGGATCAAGCAACAGGAGACTCAACTCCTGTTGAAGACAATGAATAAATCAGATGTGCTCATCTGGGACTGTTTATAACCAATAGGGACCTTTGTTAAATTACATACTGAAGGAGAAACTATGATCTTGGTGCCAGCTGTTGGAGCATTTCTTCTTCACAATAAATTTGCTCAATCGCATCACGCTTATTGTGAATAGTCGGGCACGTTTGAAATTCAAATGATTCACTATTTCGTGCTGTTTATTCACCTTTTATATGCAACTAAAGTGTAGAAAATGTCTTCGAATTATCATCTCAACTGAAGTCAAAGTTCACTCAACAACTGAATGAAAATGTAAACTTTTACAAACAAGTTTTCCTGGAGTAAACACTGAGCACCTGAAAGCCAGATATTGTGCCTAAGGATGAAAAATAAAGTAGCACAAAGAAACATCACTGCCCTTTTCTTGACACTAACGACAACTGATTTGATTGGGCTCCAGTGTTAATTTCGTTGACGAAAACTATGACGAAAAATATTCGTTAACGATCTTTTTCCCATGACGAAGACGAGACGAAGACGTAACGAAAACGGATCTTTGAAAATAAAAACTATGACTAAATCTATTTTAACTTTCGTTGACAAGACGAGACGAGACGAAAATTTTGGTGGTTGACTAAGTCACATCATTTTTTTAAACATAGTGTCAGGCCGTCATGAAGTATCAGGAGCGGGCGAGTGAGTGTGTGCCTATGTGTGTGTGTATGTGTGTGTGCGCGCCCCAGATAGCGAACCGGTCCCGAGGCTCCGCCCCCGCCCCGCTCACTCGCTCAGACACAATATCTGAGCTCGTCCATGTGAAGCTGCTTCTTAACAGTTGAAACAGTGAAAACACAGAGTTTCTCTGGTCTCAGCTGCTCAGAGATCAGCGCAGCAGCTTCTTGATCAGAGCAGAAGCTGCAGTTGGTTTGTACAGAGCTTAAGTTTCTGTGTCCGCCTCCAGACTGACCTGCTCTCACTTTTAGTTTTCACATTTAAAACTAAATATATATTTTAAGCTATTAGGCTGCAGCTATATGTTTTTAGTTATTTCAAAATAGGGTACGTCTTATTTCATACATTTTCCACAAATATGGGGAGGACTCAAATAGCCCTACAAAGTTCTGTGTTTAATTTGATTTAATTTACTCTTTTGAAAGTAATGGTTGCCGACCCCTGCTATAGACTTATGCTGGTAGGGATATCTAATGGACAACCTAAGTACTGCAAGCTAGACTATTATGCAGTTTTAGACACAACACAGGTTCCCTGGGCCTGAGAAGGGAAGAAAAGGATTTAATGTGGCTACTAAATGTGACTAAAACTAGACTAAAATTTAATTTGTTTTTGTCGACTAAAACTAAGAAGGATAAAAATGACTAAATGTGACTAAAACTAACATGCATTTTCGTCAAAAGACTAAGACTAAGACTAAATCAAAAATAGCTGCCAAAATTAACACTGTTGGGCTCCTGGGAATAAAGATACATGTTGATTGGCTGACTCACCCTCCATGGGAGTGTTGCTGTCTGGGCGGTTGGCAAAAACTACGTCCACATACTCCAACTGCATCCTCTGTAGGGACCCTTTCAGCCCTGAGACACAGAGACACGCACAGGTTGACATAGTAGAGAGGAATTGAATTGACACAATGAACAACTGTGGGAGTGAAAAACTAAATGTCTACAGTTGCCTTTTCTTCATTTTGTGTGTGCATGTGTGTGTGTGTGTCCATGTGTGTGTGTCACCTTCAATAATGTGTTTCCTTGACAATCCTCTTTCCGTTTCTGCTCTGATGGGACAAAGAACACACAACACAGTGATAAGTCAGACTGGGAATCAGTGTTTGTTTTCACAACTTCACTTTTTCACTCTTTCTTTGGAGTCTTTTCATTCTCATTTACATGACTCACTCATTTAATTTGAACTTCTCTACAATCAATTCAATTGGTGGAACAAAAAAGTAATTTTCAATCACTTTCAGCTCCCTGATGTGTGTCAGAATAGACATGCATATCAGGCTGTTTCTTGCAAATGGGTCAGTGCAGTTTCAACTGTTCAGCCGCATTTTGTATTCAAACTCCAGAGGAGAGACATGAAGAAGTGACTCTCCCTCACAAGAATGAATGAATGCTCAGAAAATGAGAAAGAGAATTACTTCGCCCTTATCACCAGACCCAGTTGGATGGTCTTGGCTGAGGAGCGTGACAGCCTCAGCTTCATTTTGAGGGTGTATGTGTGTGAATATGTGCATGTGTGTGTGTGGGTGAGCATGTATGTGTGTGTATGCTTTAAAGCAAATTTCTTTACCACCCCTCTCTCTAAACTAGGCAAGGGAATTGGTTGCTGGTTGATACTTTATGTGACACAATGGTCCTCAGGATGTTAACAGAGAAAATGGACATAAAAAACGTAAGTGTTTAAAAGCTAAACTTATATTATGCTAGACTTATATTGTAAATATGCCTGGATGACACAAGTAGTAGACGAAGACGTTTGCTTTAACCCCATTATAAAACAAATAGTGATTGCTCAATGTGATGGACAAAGAATAACGACACCATTTGCATTCAGACTGGGTCTTTATTAGCCTCATTTCCACTGTGCAATTCTGTTTCCTAGAAGAAGCGAAATATACCGGGGAAATGAAAGCTCCAGTTTCAGTGTGTCTGCTATTGCACAAAACGGAAAAAGGATAGGGCTTTAGTTTTTCCCTTTTCAACAGCTTTTAATGGCGGTCATTGAACTAGAGTTACTATGGAAGGGTGTTCAAACAACTGAGAAATCTTTGGAAGTTGAAAGGGGCTTAAGATCATTTTGTCATTTCAACTCAGACAAGAGAAAATCCTTTATTCTGCCGTGATCAGAAAATTGAGCACAGAGAGCAATCTGGTATTCGCAACAGTGTCTGTATAAAAAAGTGGACGACACCATTGGTCCCAAAAGAAAAGCCAAAAGCATCTTGATCATCACCTGGTGACTGGCTGCAGCAAAGGACAAAACTTTAGGTAGTTCTTATTACACTGACCGTTGTGGGTTAGAGGGAAAGAAATGGGGTAAAACATTGTGATTGACAGCTGAGACTGACTCGTGATTGTTCAAGCATGGGTGTACAGTGGGAGGAAGTGGAGGCTCGTCTTCCAGCTGCATGTACAGTCTATGGTGGTAACATTAAAACCACTTGGAAATGCAAGGGTGGCTATGTTATGTGTTTGATTTCACTTAAAAGTAAGCAACACTCCTCTTAATGTGACGTTGTACATGTGTAATTTGATCTGAAAGTGCTCTGATAAAAGACGTCTTGATCTCAGTGAGAGTTCCTGAATAAATAAGACATCCGACAATCTGAGTTCAAAGCGCTTCTCACTTACTTTCCTCCCCAGTAGAGTTTGGTTGTAATGACCAAACTGGATCGTCTGTGAAGATGCAGAGAAAGACAGTGTCATTTAACATCTGGTGCTCTGCTCATCCATCTCAATCTCTCCAAACATTCTTCAGCATCACCAAAGTTAAGTCAAGCAAACATGTTCTGCTGTCATCACATTAACGCATACACTTATTTCCATCAAGTGTCGGTTACAGATGTGCTAATTATTTATAGACAATGTGTCCGACAGTGACGAATGTGTGAGAACGTGTGATATTCAATACTTCCCTTCCTGTATTTTATTCCAAGGTGAGAGTTGTATGTTTTGTCTCTCATGTACATTTTTTCTATAAGAATCTGAACCATTATTAAAAAAGGACCCTCAGCCCTCATCACTGTCTGTTCCTTTCTCCTCCTCTAATAAATCCACTCTGTGTAAAGTCAGATGTCAGGTTCACTGTGTCTTTACCCCCCCAGCATCAAACCGCCTACTGGTGGACTCTAGTCAGCTCAGTACATGACACTTAGCTGCATAATGATGGAACAAGTAGAGAGCGGCATCTGACTGTCCCCAAATTAATTCATACAGCTTCATACTGACAGATGGGTAGTGATGATACACCAATATATAGGAGACAGGCATAATATTACAACAGTTCATTTGAGATGACATTAAAGGACTCTCTCTCTCTCTCTCTCTCTCTCTCTCTCTCTCTCTCTCTCTCTCTCTCTCTCTCTCTCTCACTCTCACTCTCACACTCACACACACACACAGTGATGAAGCAACACATTAATGTCACCATTACCTCCAGCACTTCTTCTTGATAATGTTTCCTAGAATGACTTCAGCCCTGAAAGGCAACATAAATTATGTAACGTTATTAAACTGCAGTTTGAATTCATACAATTTCTCAGCACAATATCAACCCTGCAATTGATTGTCATTAACCTTATTGGGCCCTGTATAAGTGCGATGGAAATTTGACATACCAGGTTGGTTATGAATAGACATCTGTATAGGGTATTTAAAGGGTCTATGAAAACTTTAGCCATTATAACTGCTGTGTTTTTGTGATTCTAGACATAAACAGACACTCCAGACCAGCTAGTTGTTAGTTACACTTTGTACGTGGAGTGGAGCTACATGTCTGCACCTGGTTGATATGAGATCAGCTGAAATGCACGCACACACTGAGCCGGTTGCATGACACCCACCTGCCGCCTGCGTAGACCTCAGCTGTGTCGAACAGGTTGACTCCGCTCTCATATGCAATGGTCATCAGCTGTTCTGCTACCTGGCAACAGGTCACAGAAATGTCAGTTTGCAGAGTCTGTATTAATAAAATGTTCAGGAATAAGCAGCAACAACATTGGTGAGTGAGGCACAGTCCCACATACAGTGCCGGTGAATATTGCAGGTCAAAGGAGACACATTACATTACATATCATTTAGCTGATGCTTTTATCCAAAGCGGTTTCCAAAGTGAATTCAACCATGAGGGTACAAACTCAGAAGTACAATGAGCTTCAAAAAAAGCCAAACTACAAAATGCTACATGTATGTGCAATATAGAAATGCGACTAAACCATAGTTGATGATAGTTTTAAGACATCATCTTCATAACCAAGGTGTAGAAGAAAGAGTTGGGACTTTCTGCTGTCCTGATGTCAATGGGGAGCTCTTTCCACCATTAATGAGCCAGGATAGCAAACAGTCGTGATTTTGTTGAGTGGTTGGCTCGCAGTGAGGGAGCAGCAAACCGATTGGCCGATGTAAGGTTGGACCATGTCCTGGATGTAGACTGGGCCCAATCCGTTTCGCAGTGCAGTATGCAAGTACTGTTTTGTAACGGATGCCGGCAGCCACTAATAACCAGCAAAGGGAGAGGAGGAGATGTGGAGTGTGACAGAACTGCTGCATTCTGGATGAGTTGTAGAGGTCGGATGGCACTAGCAGGCAAACCAGCCAGGAGGAAATTGCACTAGTCCAGGCGTGAGATGACCAGAGCCTGGACCAGAACCTGCGCTGCCTTCTGAGTGAGAAGGGTAAGTATTCTCGTAATGTTGTGCAGCATGTGTCTATGCAAGCGGGTTGTTGCAGTAATCTCGGCAGTGTCACACCCAGGTTCTTGGGGTCTGGGAGAGGGCTACCACAGAGTTCTAGATGGCGATAGTAAGGTCATGGTTGGAGAGCCCTTCCCTGGAAGGAAAAGTAGCGGGGTCTACAGTTCATCACTTCATTTGGACAAGGCTTTTTTTTCTTCTTCTTCTTCCTTTTCCAGATCTCTGACTAAATGTTAATGGCTGTTGGGACATGAAGATGATTTGAACAATTAAATGAAAGGTGTTTAAGGAACAAATGACCAATCCTACCTTTAGAAAACTGATAACATAGTATTATCAATATAAAAGGGTTTCAACAGGATGTATTAGATACTGTTAACACAGTATGTCCTGTTTGAATATGAGGCAGCAGCAGAGCACTCAAGATGTCGTATTGATATAAAATTTTCGAAAATAGCTGGTGCACTTTTATTGTAATTTCGTTGATGTATTAACTCACTGAGCAAGTGGGATCACTGTGTAATTATCTGTGAAAAAATAATTCCACTCCATTATGTACACTAGCATCAGCTCATTCCTCTTTGGTTAATAAGTGCTCGTGCTTTATAATGGCGTGTGTGTGCATTTGTGTATCTGTGTGTTTGTGAGGCATTTGTGCAATGTGCAGAGATTCTTCCATATTTCTGCAGACATGCAAACCATAAATCATCTGACTAAGATCCAATTCCCTCCAGCTTTAAGTGAATTTGCCATCATTTCCCTGCAGATTGTTATGGGTTTGTTCGCATGGTGCATGTGTGTTTGTATTTACATTTGTGCATTGTATCAGTGTGAATGATGCGTCGAATATGAATGTCAGGGCTTGTGGACACTTTGATGACACCACACAAGAATTTTTCGATGAATTATCCCCCTAAGGCAGACCTGGGCATTGTACGGCCCCCGGGCCGCATCCGGCCCTTTGGCTGTCTGTGTTCAACGGAATATTAGGAATCACACGTAAATAAGTGAACATCATGCAAAGAATACAATAACATGTCTTTTATTTTGGAGGTGCCTTTTTTTAACATTTACCTGACGTACATCCTGAATCAGCCGCGAGCGGATGATGTGTTGGCGAACGGAGTTAACAAGAGATGTGAGACAACAATAGTCCGCAAAAATGTCAGCCCGCTGTTTTTTAAGGATTAATATTTGAATCGCCATTACGAGACAAAGCACGGAGAGACTTTTACGGTCGAACCGTAACGAGAAGGATCGAGGACATCGTGGGAAATCTCGAGCTTCAGCTGCTAAAGAAAGTGGTCAATTTGGACTTTTTGTGCATGGCTCTGGATGAGAGCTGTGATGTCCGCGACACAGCCCAGTTCCTCATCTTTGAATGTTGGATAACGAAAGACTTTGACTTTACTGAGGAGATGGCAGCAATGCGGTCAATAAAAGGGACGACGACTGGGAGTGATTTGTTCACGGAGGTAACTGCATGCTGGGACAAGCTGGGACTCAGATGGGACAAACTGGCAGGTGTTACAACCGATTGTTGTCAAAATCTGATGGGGAAAAGTTTCGGACTTTTGAGGCGGATGCAAGATAACTGAGGGAAATTAACCCAGATATTAAATTGCTATTTTTGCATTGTATTCAGGGTTCCTAAGGTCATGAAAAACCTGTAAAAGTCATGGAATTGTTAAATGTTTATTTCCAGTCCTGGAAAAGTGCTTGGAAAAAAATAAAATCTCAAAAGTTTTGGAGAAGTCATGGAAATTTGTTATATTCATATTTTCATGTCGTTCATTTACGCTGAGTTTAATTAATTAAAATGCTTTTAAAAGAAATACGCTCAAAATATAAGCAGGCATACTATCTCATACTAATTGAAAAGTTTGGTGGGGAAACATCTTGCTGTTGCTGTTGATGTCACTGCATTAATGAATGAGCTAAATACCAAACTGCAAGGCAAGGGCCTATTTGCACATGAAATGTACAGCCTGGTGAGACTTTCATGAGAAAGTTGCAGTTTCTTTCAAGCCAGTTGGAGGGTAACATTCTCAACCACATGCCAACACTAAAAGAAGCCACACCATCAGTGAATCACCTCCGCAGGTACACTGCTGGCAGAGCACTTTAAGTCAGTATCACTGCTGGAGTTTTATTCTTCTCTCAAAGAGGAGAACTTTTCATACGTGAGGAGGCATGCTCAGAAGATGTTGGTTCTCTTTGGATCTTCTTACATATGTGAACAAACATTCTCTGTGATGAAGTTTAACAAATCCAGATACAGATCCTCTCTCACTCATGATCACCTGTCCTTCGCATATCCACCTCAGATATTCAACCTGACTTCAGTGCACTTGTTCAAGCCCAAAACAGACTAGATTTCTCTCACTTAACAAGAAAAAAAACAACAACCAACAAATGGGGTGATAAGACTATATGCAGTGGGTTATAATGTTGGCGTTATTACTTTGCCTGCCTCACTTTTTCATTGCCTAACCATAACATTTACTCTTACCTGTAGAAGCTTATCAAATTAATATGAGTAGAATTGAGTTCAGCTTATTGGTCCGGCCATCCACAACTGTCCATGTTTCTCATGTGGCCCCTCGGGAAAATTAATTGCCCACCCCTGCCCCAAGGTAACAAGTTCAGAAGGCAAAAACAGGGTTCCAGAAATTTTGCGTTCACATGACGAAAAGCTAGTTTTGTTAGGTCACTGTGACCTTTGCCCTGTCACCACTAAAATCAAATCATTAAATTTGTGTGTCCGAAGTCAATATTTGAACATAATTTCAAGAAATTGCCCCAATATGTTCTTCTGGTATCGTGCTCATGAAATTGGGATGGACGGAAAACCCTAAAACATAATGCCTTAGAGAAGTCCAATTAAAATTCTTAATATTTTGTAACGCAGTGACTAATGTTTTATTGCTCTGTGAGGAACATAGCTGCTGCATTCAGAACCAGCTGGAGGCCATGACAGCAACCGTTGGACTTAATAACAGCGAAGAAACAATCAAAGCTTGTTTTATTCACCGAAAGATAAACATGTTTTGGCAAAAGGTTGAAAGAAGTAGAATGCAGGACTGAAATCCACAGCTGAGGACAAGTGGGTCAGAAGTGATGTTTTGCAAAGTCAAGGACAGAGTGAGCAACTTTCTAAAAGGACTCATTCATTCTGAGAGCTGGGGCTACCATTAAGGCATACAGAACAGAATGAAATGGTGGAGCATGGATAATGGAGAGCTTACAAAAAGGATGGGTCAGTTGAGGAGAGAAGGATTTGGGAAAGAGTGATGACAGAGATTTTCTTGCTCTATCTAGTCTCTGTACGTGGGAAAGAATCTCTATCAAAACGGTTGGGGTAGCTGGAAGGGGGTTTAAAAAAAAAGAGGGAGCAAAGAGGTAGAGAACAGATGGAGGATATAGCTGTAGCATGTATGAGGTAAGTAAAATGTTATGAGTACTAAAAAAAAGGCCACGATGGGTAATACATCATCTTGTAGGGAGGCTGAGAAAGATGCAGGAGATGGTGTTGTGGCAACACAGATGAGATGAGAGTCACAGACAGGGAGCAGAGAGGGCAATAATGTCAGATTTTATAGGCTGACTGATTGGACTTTGGTGATTGCTCAGTCACGATGAGTCTCATGAGACACCAAAGGTCAGTAACTGTCCGAGGGAGCTCACCATGACATTCACAAGGTCAGGAAGCTTGTGTAGCTGATGAAGCATCGCTAGCTGACTCAGATTCCTGACCACCTCTGACCACCGGCCATTTTTGGACGAACTGAATTTGACCGATGGCCTTCGAATGAAAGGGGATAACTGCAGAGACAATCTGTCACTAAAACACATTTACTCACCTCTGCACCTATACTCTTTTACCGACTGAAAAACACTGAGCCACTGTAAAGTTGCAGAATTGCCTGGTTGGCCACGCTTCTTTCTTTACTACCTACACCATGGAGGTCATGTTCATTGCTGTTTGTCTGGTGTTAGCAGGATTATAAGGCACTTTACATAGAAGGTCAATCAAAAGATGGTTTCATGACTGAGCTGCCAGCTCCCCACCACACTCACTACTATCAAAGTTAAATATGAGCATAATATGTCTCCTTCAATAACAGCATTGTAAAATGTATGTTTGTTATTTATTATTGTTGTATATCATTTTGGCCATGTGTTGTCAGAAATAGTACAAAGTCCCTTACAGAACATTTTAGTGTATCACGTGTGTGTTATTTCAGCTGTAGCATGTGCAGCCCTCACACTGGTGTAATGTAGTGTCAGAGTTGTCGTGGATCTCTTAACGAGGACACTGAACTCTACTGAGGACTTGTAGTATATTTAGAGTTCATTTGAAAACAGTGACATTGAACCAGAGGCATTCAGGACAACAGAGGACTTTTTAACCCAACAGCGATGCCAGTACTGTTGCTGCTGTGTAGGAATTTTAGGCTGAGTTTAACAGATACAGATAAACAAACAAATTTTACTGATGATATCAAGCTAAACTTTATTTCATTAAAATCGAATTCATCTTTTTTTTAATGGCTCCTCTTACCTTTGAAATGACTAATAAAAGTTTTGAGGTCGGGAGAAACTTTTATTCAGCTTCTGAAGGGGGGGATATACCAAAATAGTTTAAGAAACACTGAACCAGAGAGCGCATGAACATTTTAGGAATCAAAAGAATATTGGAGACAGACTCTCTGTCGGCCCTCGGCAGCAGAGCAGCCTGGTGGAGTGAAGTGCAGGAGTGGTAACAGTGACATTGAACTGGGGACACTCAGAATAACGGAGAGAAGGAGGGTGCCAGGCCCTGAGTGTGCGATACGAGTTGATGGCAGTGAGCCCTTAGGTAAGAAAAATAATGCTCTTACATAAGCCTACTTTGTCACAGGGGGGGGACTCTGTTCTCTTGTCCCTCAGTGTGTGTGTGTGTGTATACGTTTGTGTGATGACCAAGACCAAGACCCCAGCAGCCACATCAGAGCATGTTATTGTTCATTGAAATGAGTGTAAAGGAGACATAAGCACCCCCACGAACACATGCCCTTTTGGATTCCATTTTGTTTTTCTTGTTTTTTTCTTTAGGTGTATATATATTTTTTAGATATGTATATATTATTTCTATTTTGAATTTTTATATTCTATTTGATCTTATTTTACTCAAATTTTTTTTTGTGTCTGCTTGAAATATTCCGAGCATTAAGGCCCTGTGGTTTTATGCTGTCGCCAACCAGTGCAGTTTTGCCAACCAGTGCAGTTTCAGTTCTCCAGATGTTCCAAACATATTGCAATCACACAAATGTGATGTCATTATGACCTTTGACCACTAATCATTTAATCTTTAAATCCAAGTGACAACTGGTCAGTTGATGAGATGAGAAGCCAAAAACATGTTTTGTGAGGCGACCTTGACCTTTGACCACCACAATCGAATCAGTTAATTTGCGAGTCAAAGTGAAAATTTGTACCAAAATTGAAAGGATTCCTTTGAGGTTTTCTTCTGATAACGTTTTCACAAGCCCAAAAAAATGTAATGTAAGGTCGCATTGACTGTGTGTCTTGACCTTTGACCACCAGATTATTATCAGTTCCTCCTTTACTCTAACTAAACATTTTTACCAAATTTGGATAAATTCTCTCAAGGAGTTCTTGAGATAGCATGTTCACAGGGAAGGGACGGACGTATGGACAGTAAAACCTGACAACACAATGCGTCAGGCAGATGGCTGTTGCCAGTGTTAAGTCATTTTGGAATGAATAAACATCAGTACTAGGTCATCCAGCTGTTAATGATGTGATCAAGGTTAACTATGAAACCACTCAGTTAGAAATAAATGGTGTGACAGATGTTCCATAGTCTCCCCAGAAGTGCTGTGGTTCACGTGCCACTCTAGTCTGACAGATTGTTGAAGGTGCAAGAGGGTTAATGTTCATTTAATGATCATACAGTTTCTTTGGTCCCTATATTAATGTGTTTAGATAAAGTTAATCTGTTCCTTTAATATGTATAATATACACAGATATGTATGTATAGCAGTTGTTCATTATGATATAATGAGCATCCTGTAGTAAGCAGTGTGAACATCTTTCAGCACATCATTGCAATCGCACTTAATTTACACATTTGTATTTCAAGCTTGGTGATGTCTCCTAACAGTCCACAACCAGAATTCAAAGTGTTTTTAAGACTTGCCCTTATTCTGACAACACAATCCTTGATGTGGGTTTTTATATGGTTCACCCTGAGTGTAATAAACAGAGAGTTTAAAGGGCTGTCCCCACATCCAGCACTATAGGACATTAGGTCCACTTGTGTTTATGTATAACACATATACGATACTCATCACTACCATACATAGACTACAACAAAAATCAATAAGCAAAGAGACCATTAAGGTTAAATGTACAATTAATAAATGAGAAAATGTTTCATACCTCGTCTGTTATCTGTCCTCCGAATGTCACCCACGTACCTGCAGGGAGGAGAGACAGAGACGTTGCAGCGTTAGGAAACTTTTCTATCCCATCAGTCCTTTCTGTCAGTGTGTGTGTATTTGACATCCTGCAGGAGGACAAGCTTAATCCCGGGCTGTGACACTAGTTGAAAGAGGCTGTCAAGTTCCCAGGAGAAGTATCTGTCGTGTTCAGAGCTGCGGCTCTGAGGGATCACATTGTGAGAGTGTCTGTTAACACTTTCTCCTTTCACTGGGGACTGTTTGTCACCATCATGGAGGACCCTGTGTCCTCTGTCCGTACGTTCTCATGTCTGTCTGTCGGTCTGTCATAATCCTCATTGCCAAACAAGCACAGTCGATATGACAAACAAAAGACTGAACCACCTGGATCAGAGCAGACACTAAATCCTCTGCACATTCCCTCACTGAATTATGTATGTGGCTTTGTTGAGGCAGGATACGTTTCCCATTCAGATTATGTCAAAACAGTTTTAGCTATCTAATACCCTGCCAGACAGTGAGACAGACAGGGAGAGGGGGGGGGGGACCCTCATTCTCAGAAATATGTTTGGTGCAAACCTTTAAATGCTGCAAGGCTTATGTGTGCAAAGAAAGCAGCAAGAAAGTCAGGGCTGTCTGACAAGCCACAAGGCAGTTTGGGTTGCCATGTGTTAGAAATTTGGCAGCATAAAAGACAAGTTTTTTTATCCTCACCATCAAAAATCGTTTTGGCGCCTTCACTTTCAGGCATCCCAAGTTCTGTGGCTATGAAACAGTGAATGCATTTCCACATCATAAAAGTTCCCATCAATGACTATATTCTAGAGTTGCACTGATTCAGAAACAGAGAGCTAGAATATGATAATAATGATAACTCATGTATATCATGAAATTCTTATTCTATTTGACATTCGGACAAGCTGTATATTTTAAATGTATATTAAACCCATTTGTCTTCCAACTACCTTTTTTCACCTAATTATTTTTGTTTAGACCATTATCGTGTGATACATGCTGTAAATCATTAGTCAGTTTATTTAGCCTTAGATTGATAATGACCCTGAGATTGCAGACCCTGAACACATATTACCAAAAAAGAAGATGAAATTAACAATGGCTCAAAAATCTTGTTCTGAAAATGAACTGTGGATTTGGCAAATTATTACACCCATTTTATATTCTTTAATATTAATTATTGCATTCTTCATGTGAGTGAGAAACAAACAGAAAGCGAGAAGCATATATGACTACGTGTATTTATATATTTGTTATGTGTTATTTATATATTTTTTCCTATGCAGTGATGTATGCAGTAAAACTTAAATTCTGAGGGAAATGTAAAAATTAAGTTAATCGTAATACCATCCATGCTTTATATATATAATAATAAAATATACTGATCATTTAAAAATGTTATTAATTGGATCCCTTAAATTTGGTCATGACAAAATTGGGATTGCTACCACTCTTCTTCATCTAAAACTATTACATGTCCAATCTCGGTGATCTCTCTTTTGTTGCTTTTCCTGAGGTTTCATCCTTTTTAGTTTAGAGGGTTCATATGCTGTACAGACTGTAAAGAGACAAATGTGTCATTTGGAAATTCATAATTTAAAACTGACCTTTCTATTAGAAGATTTGGTCAATCAAGTAGAAAAACCCATAGTATTTAAGCCTCCTGTTTTTGAGAAGAGTAACGCAACCCCTCTAGCAGATTAAGAGTTCTCATTAATTCCGTTCAGGCAATGAGTCTCTCTCTGCTCAGTTGAATTTTCTGTCTTCTCCATTCCGATGCCTTTTAGTGGCCACCATTTCACAGCAAATGGCACTTCTACCTGTGACTCTCTTCACCTCCACTCCTCAATTGTCCTAAAGCAAACCGACGTTCACCTGAGACGGGGGACAATTAAACAGCACTCAAGCCCTGCTCATTTTAACTGGCGGGACGTTACGATACAGCAGACCTCATTATTCCATACACTGCAATAGCATCAACTCCACTGAGGGGAATTTACACATGGCAATGCTGAGGATAAATTGGATCTGTTAGTGCGTAATAATATTATTATCTTAAGTTAATAAGGAGCAGAAAGCGGCAGTTCTCACCATGCAACATCAGCAGAATCATAATCTGACTTTTCAGCCGAGGGGGGATTGACATTTATTTTGGACAATGTTACAACAAAAATGGCACTAAGCTTTACTGCACCTATAGTACAGTTGTTATTCTACAGTGTGTGCATGAGGTTGTGTGTTATTTACTGGGTTGTTTCCTGTACATCCTGGTGTGTAAATCCTGGTGTGTGTGTGTTTAATCCGAAGCAGTCTCCAGGGGGATGGAAATGTAATCACAGCTGACGATGTCCGGTTGCAGCTCTGAGCTTTGTGTGTGGGCGGGAGACTCAGCATGGGAAGAAACCCCTGCAGAGTTTCTGCTCTTATTCTATACATTCAACTGACTTTTATGTTTGATGGAAATTAATGTCCTGTCAACAACAAACTGCCTATTTTCTTTTCCTGGCAGCTGCTTGTGGGAAGTTCCAGAAGTGGTACTCAATGTTGCTATGCAACAATAGCTAATCTGATAACCTTAAAGGGAAAGGTGCTTGACTCAACGGGTAGATCCAGACTAACTCCTCATAATGCCTGTTGCGCAAGAAAGGATCATTGGCCAGTTTTGGGTCTGATTCAGTCCTCCAGAGGATCCCTGATTGCTGTTTAAGGGCTGATCTAAACAGATTACAGTGCGACTGAATTTGAGTCCTGTATTAGGTTTGATATCAAACAAGTTAGATATTTATGATTCGAAATAGGGGAGAATTGTGACGTATGAGAGGAACAGCGATTTGGCGACCCACAAATAGCCAATTAGAGCGGGCTACATACAAGGCAGTCTAATGGAATAAAACTGAAGGAAAATGGGGATTTTAATGAGTGAGAGAGATCAGATACAGTTTCTGGTTTGGCAAGAGGTGCATTTTTTTTCTTTCAGCTTTGTGCAAGTACTTTTAACTTGGATGTTGAGTTTTGAATCCAGTCCTGTACCTGGCAGCATGATAGATGGCACACATTTAGATGAAACATGTATCTCTGGTGTCTCACTTTAACTGACCTCCTAACTCGGTTTTTCAGCAGTTTTCAGCTCGTCTGCCCACAGAGAGAAAGGCTGAGTCATATTTTCTTTTTATTTCCAGCTTCAATAAAATGGTGCAGTACATCTCTGAGGTGGTTAAGCTTGTAACTATTGATTTATCTAGACAAGACACACAAACACCAAATATAGATCGACCTGGCTTATATATGGAAACCTCATCTTTTGAATGGACACATTTTTGACCCATTGAAGGACCTGAGACTTAACTATTAAGGAACAATATGTGAGTATTATAAGTTTAAAAGATTAAAAAACTAACCAAGATTATCGCCAGAATGTAAAGACATAGCAGTTTTGACATTATGTCTGATGCTGCATTCATATCGAACGCGATGCAAGTTTTCACAACGCCCTAAACGCGATGGGAAGAAGTTACGTGAATAAACACAACCAGTGAATATTCCTCTGTTTTCCTCCAGAAGGAGTGAACTATCAGCGGATAGCCAGCGGAAGACAGGAGAGGAGAAGTACTGACTGAAGTAGCTAAATGTGAAAACACCGGAGAAGTCAGCGCTGTTGTGTGGGTGTCCAGAAGCCTGACCCGGAGCGCACAGCTCGGGGACTTTTTCTGGCTCCTCCTGGAGCTGTGTCTGGATGAAGGTCATTTTCAGCGCTACTTGACGCCGACTAGTGACTGGTTTGATGATTCTCTATATCAGATCGGTGCCAGGACTGAGTCCACTGAGTATCAGGCACAGGACTGAATGACTTAAGCAATGCAAATTTTTTCCTGAGTTCAAATATTTAAACTTGAATGTGATGATCGATGGACATGATAGACGGGTTCGCATAAATATCGACTAAAGTTAGCAGCCAGCTCGCCCCAGCCTGTACTTTCCTTTTCTTCCTCAAGACTCAATAGTGAGTTGGCATAGTGTCTGCTCTCATTCCAGCATGAGAGGATGAGGAAGCATTGACTACATTCGTCCATCACTTATGCTTAGCCACAGATCCTCTCCATTGCATTCCTCCACCTCTCAATCATTTCTACTGTTTTCACTACACCTTGGCAGACTGGATATGAAATAGTCATTGTGAGTCAAACAATATTAGAAGAAAACAACCCACCACCTTATATATACTCAGATTCCAAAGCTGTGTGGAAAATATCATTCTGCAATTCATGCAGGTTTGGCAACATGTGCTTAGATTAGAAATATTCAAGCTATCATTAGCTCAATTTGAGGGTTGAAACTTGGTTTTAAGTGGCCAGTGAGCCAAGTCCATGCTTGCTCTCAGTCAGTTCGAGAATGACAGGTATACAATGGCCAGTAAGGGATGGACAGGGCTGCTAAAAACTTTATGGATTTGCTGACGATCCAACAGCCCCACTGATTCAGGGGCCCACCAGGATATGTCCCATAATGCCTAATGGCGAGTCAGAATATGCAACAGGGGAATGGAAAGGCAAAGCAGTGATATATTTGGAGTTTGAATTTGACAGCTGGACAATTCTAACATAGTGACTTGTTCATGAGCTACAAACAAAAATGAATTAATTACGTGTTACATAGCTAATGTTTTGGGGGGGTTGGGGTTCCTGCATGAAAATGTAACCAGGGATGTTGTTCAATGTTCTATATGTGTCCATTTTTCGATACAAGTATTAAGTGGCTGTTTTGTTGTGCTGAAACCAATTTAAGAAACGAATTATTAATAATTAATCATGATCTCAAACTCTGTGTGTTTGTTTTCCGTGTGTGTGTGTTTGTTTGAAGAGAATGCATGGCTTCTTTTATTTTTAAAGAGTGAATATGGTACACAAACTCTCTCTCTCACACACTCGCACACGTACACACACAGAGAGCCTATTTTCAGTTGTGTTTCAATCCCTTGTCTATTGTACTCCCGCTTCAAGTTCTATTGATTTCTTCACAACAATTCTGCTTGAATCACCTCAGTCCCTTTTCCGGCTACAGTTCTCTGCTTACATGGCAGAGATAAAACAGCATAAACACCTCAGAATTCAACCATGCACAAAAATAACATTATCTCTGTCTGTTTTTGTTTTCACCCCGTCGCCACAATATGAGAAACATTGCACCTGAACATTTTGAACTACGTATCGTATTTGAAAATAAACAGACTTGAATCAACACCTTTTTTTACAAAGTTTCAAGTATTGGCTTCAATATTGGGGCGGCATCAGTCGTCTTGTTTCGAGTTGGCTGCTGGAGAAGCAGCATTTCGAGTGCTGGCAGAAAGAGACAGACTCATAAGGAAGGCCAATTCGGTCCTGGGATAATCCGCTGACTCTGTGGAGGTGGTAGGAGGAGAACAATAGCGAAGCGGTCATCTCTTTTGGAGAACCAGCCGGACACCATCACAGCACTGGACACCTCTTTCAGTGACGGACTTATGCTGTTTATACTGATTCTTCAAGTGTCTGAAGCAGAGGTATCACGGGTCATTCCTTCCTACTGCTGTTGGACTACAGTCAGTAGTATTACAACACAAGTAATAATATTTTCTCAATCCACGAAATTTAATTTCACGTACGTGCTACACCGTTAAAGTGTAAATATTCTGTTTTAATTGTACATATTACTTTCATTATTACTTTCATGAAGGCGCCAACTGCGCCTTCATGAAAGTAATGAATGCTGTTTGTAGTTCTGTGTAATGAGTGAACCTTCACTGAACTTTGAATTAATAGGTGAACAGCTCTTTGTGCAGCAGCGGTGGTGCAGCATCAGGGTTCTTCACTTGCTGCTGCCTAATTACCACTTTTACAGTTTCAGAAAGAAAACTGCAAGCAACATTAACACAGGATAAACTAACAGCCCATTCCAGAAGAGCCAGGTTTAGAACAGGTATACAACTAGTTTGGATCAAAATTATAAAGATGTTGGATTTTGCTTTATTTAGGTTATGACTAAGAAACAAAGAGAAAATGCAGAAGGCTTAGGTTGTCTGATCCCCTCAGTACTGTCAGTATATGCGTTGGCTTATAAGATTAGATATGATTTTAAAGGATGAGGTTAAAGTACAAGACAAAGTGGAACACAGATAAGAGTCAAGTAAGTGTGGTAGAAGTAGAGGGAAGGAGGATATACTACATCACGTTCTGCTCTTTTTATCGCTTCCAGAAGCAGGATGCATTTCAGGAATTCACACTCTTTGCTGCATCAGTACATTCAGGACAACATACAGATGAAAGTGCATAGGGCATGAGAATGTGAGAGGACAGGAACAAGGTTTAAGTTTCACACAGACGGTGTTGATGATCATTTACTTTTGCATCAACCTTATTTCCTCTTTTGTCAGCCATACACACAGACAGTCCACCAGTGAGCATTGCTTTAGGCAGCAGAGTGACGCCACTGCAGATCTCCCTAGAGTCGCTCCGTCGCCTGTTTGCGGTGAATGAGGAGATATTGAATTATCAGCAGGAGCAGACTGCCCGGTCTGAGCGGCCATGATGAATTCACTTATCGATGAATCCTTCCTCATAGCCTCTCTGTCATGATGTTTTTGTTTAATCAGTTTCAATTAACCAGCGAAGGGTTTTTCAGATGAATGGAATTTAATTGTGTTCTGCTTGATGTGAGTTTAACGTTTTGAAGTCTGAAGTGCTGCAAGGGTAAAGAGGGAGTAATACAAGGATAATGTTTAGTTAAGCAACAATTTGTATTTGTTTTTACATGATACAAATATATAATCTGCCAAATGAGTCCCTATTGGATTTATTTTATATTCTAAATTTCCCATTACAGTTATTGTTTTCCATCCTCTGGGAAGCAGCGTGAAAAGTGTTTATTAGGAGTTTAGATGAAGACATCGGTAGTGAAAAAAATAACAGTCTTAATTCCTGTATGGTACCAAGATCTTTTGAATGTTGAATATGTCGTGATAATGTTGCCGTCATCCCACTGTGACATCACCAATTGGTTTGTGAAGCCTCAAGTTGAGCATTTTGTCGGGCACCATTATGTTTTTTTTTAAACCAGAAGTAACCATCTTTGGAGGAGCTGGGGGGTGGAGCCTGTGTGAGAGCTCGGGGACACTTCATTCCTATACACCTACGAAGTGCACCCATTGGACAGAACTAGCTTTCAATCACATGGTATCTTTATTCAAATAGATACTGTGCTTAAGTGTCTATTTGACTATTTGACTCTAAACCGAACATATAGAAGCAGCTTCAGTAAAAGCATTCTTCAGAATCTTGAAGTTACTTCCTCAGCTACACACATTTGAGTATGGGAGTTAAATGTGGGGGAATAAATGAAGCTTACTAGAAAATGATCAAATAGCAGAACCTTAATAGACTGAAAAGAAAGATATTCTGCTCAATCTCCTTTTGAATTTTAAATCAAGAGCAAAAACTTACACCATTCAAAAGGAAAAGTTAGCTGATCTGAAAGCATATTGAATATAAAAGAAATTATTTAAAGTTGAATCTTCAATGTTTAAAAATGATTTATCTTCTTTTGTGGCTTTCCTGCTTTGCTCAAGTTCACTTCAGCTGTGCTGCTCTGAATCTTCAGTACCAAAGCAAATGATTTATCAATTTCGCCGTAGTGAAGTGTTTTGTATGCCAGCCAATCCATGTCAAGGTCGACTTGATACTTTAATGTTGCGTAACATTCATCAAGAACTCAACTTGGATTTCAGCCAACCAAGTTTGCCAAGTTACCTAAACTCCTGCAGTGCCCTTCCAGCAGGTCTCACTTCACACACCCTGAAACTCTTCACAGTGTTTAGGCACGTTTCGTTTTCAATCAGCCTGACAGGGCACCTGTCACTCCACTGCTCATCGACCTCCGCTAGCTGCCGATGGCCGCCCGAATCACTTTTGTCTACAGAACGACTTTTGGGTCTGCATCTACCAATCATTTGGGGTTATGCTCCTTCTCCCTCCGTGTTCCTTATACGTCTCTGACATTTCCATCCCTGCACAAAAAGGTAATCACAGTCCAGACTGTCCTCGTTTGCGGTTTCTCAAAGATGTTACCAAATGCCATCAGAGCATGGGTGTCACTCTCTGGCTTGTCTGTCAACAATCTTCAGAAAAGTCTCCTCTTCTCAGAGCAACTCTATCATCTCCCATCTCTAAGGTCACATCCATATAATTTATTAGTTTACATTGAATTTTTTATCTTTGTCCACACAAGCTTTTTGGCTATGCATTAGTTTTAATCCCTGTCCATACTAACACACCTAAAAACATCATGTGGCCACTCACTAACAATAGGCATGCAAGTGCCTTTTCGATATAAAGCCTACACATTCATTCATTCAGCACTTACTAATTGCACGTACTTACTTCAAGGTCTTACACTGTACGGAAGCTTTAGTGTTGTCTCTCTAGAGTTAACCAATTTGAAAGTTTTAAAAGCAGCCTGCGGTCCTAATTCACATTGCAGCTGTAAAACAGCGAGCAGAGATGCAGTAGTGTCACTAGAAAGGTTCTTTAAGAAACAGCGACTTCAAAAGTGTAACACTTTGATGTGAAACTAACACAGTTAGTACTCGACAAGTGGCCTAAATCTCTGGATTAGTTTCTGCATGTCGCTTTGTCTAAAACAGACTGTGGGAATTCTGAAAAGCATAAAAAAAGGAAAAAAAAGTGCATTTCCGTGAAAAAGAGGTTGATTACGCCATTATGTAAATTAAGCCATTTTCTGGTTGAACCAGTGTTTCTCTGGGGGCATCATCATGCAGTTGCAGATTGGCTCTTTAAAGAGTGCGACAGTTACATCTCCTCCAGGCTGTGGTTCACACAACGGACGACAAACAGAAACAAATGTCACATTCACAATTTAACTCGACTTAATTAGCATTTCATGCATTTTCAGTCTGCTGCACTGTAAGTCAGTCATATGAGTCTGTGACTGTGTCGGTTTTTAACAACAGACTTTTCTAATGTAGAATACATGCTTCACATGCACACGTGCATGCACATACACAATTATCCTCCTGTGTGGGCCATTGGTCCTTGAACTTAATCAGTGAAACACCATTGAGCTTTGCCCTCTCTCTTCCTCTCCTCCCCTGCCAGCTCCATGTCCGCCCTGGGCTCAACATGTGGCAGGCAGCTGGCATTATGTTGACCTTTTCTGCTCTGTGCTGCTCAGCCAGTCTGACTCCAAACTCTCAGTGTACCATGAACCACCTGGGGTTGCAGCGCTCAAAGGTGGCCTCAGAGTCAGATATTACACCCTATAACACAAAAGTTCTGCATGGCACCACAAGCCAGCCCCTGACACCATTTTAGTTCAAAATCATGCTCCACTTTATTCACTATTTCAGTCACAAGAGAGTTTTTGGTGATAAGGGGCCGCCGTCCGTGAGGTTGTGCGCTAAACAAAAACATGTGATAACCCTAGCAGGTCTCTGCCCACAGCACTGACCGTCTTCTGAAAGGCCCCTCATAATTTACTATCAATCATTAACAATGGTAAAATATCTAAGCTGATTTTTTTGTGAAAACAAGGTATTGTCCCTGCTCATCAACGCCTCCAAGGAAGTGACCATCCTAAATTGAATGTTGTTTGTTTTATTTAAATTCTTTAATTGAGTGTATTATTGACTTTATACAACAATCAACAATGTGTAATATTTGTGTTATCTGTGTAATGGACAATTGCAACGTGGGTCGTGAAGGAGAGTTCAGAGTCTACTCACCCAGTCCTAAGCACGATACTCTGAGTCCTGACTTTCCCAGATTCCTGTAAAATGGGAAAAGAGGAAATCAGATCACAGACATTAAACTTACACACATATACAAAACCAGATAAGGTAAAGGATCCAATAAAAAAACTGAATAACCACCTCTCAAAAAAGAAGGTCAAAATTGAGGATTCTGTTAAACACTGGATTAAGTTCAGCGACTCAGACTTAATCCCATTAAAGGTCTGATTTTGAAGCACATCAATCTTCAAACTTCCAATGCAGCATGGGGTCAAGAGGACAGTGTAGTGTTTTTAACAAGCAGGCCTTAAGAGGATGGATGTGGCTTTACCTCTGATGTAATCACATGACAGCTTGACAGCGCTTCTGTCTGCTCGATTGCTCCTTGAAAGGAAGGTTCAGGAAAGTGAAATTCACTTTCCTGAACCTATAGACTAATGCTGCAACGCAGTCAAGCTCCTATCATGTTGAAGCAGGTGTGTGTGTGTGGGGGGGGAGGAAGCCTCGGAGTGGAACAAAATGGTAATGGAACTTTCCCTTCAGCGGGGTGAAGAAAAACCAGGTTGTCAGTAAGAGTGTGATGCAGGGAGAAACAGGATGTAAAGGAAAAAAAGAAATCACCTCAATGATTGAAAGCAATGGAAAACACAAACGTGATAAACCAATCTGAACAAGTACGTCAAATAAAAAAGTGAAGATTGTATACCAAGGAAATAGAATCAGAACTTGTATTTTGCAGGATTGAGATGAAGCGTATGTGGATGGTAGTTGGTGTACACTATGGATATTAAACACATCTTATTTACCTACTAATGGTCTCATTAGCTGTGTCATTAACACTACAGTCTCTCTGTATGCATACAGTAATTGGCCTTCTCTTCCACGCTATTCTCCCACATGCTGTCTTTGCATCCTTATTAACCCACTAAATCAAGAACATGCTGACTATAGAGTGTATAGCGGCTCAAATCATCGATCCTTTATGCAGATTAGCTTAAGATCAACTTATAAATTATTAATATCACCCCATAAAGTTAATGTAGCCACAGTGTTGTAAATGTTTTCCTGTTTACACATCCAGCAGACACACAGGGGGAATATCTATCGGATGGAGCAGTTTTTGTGTCCACTTGACAAATTTGAATCCAATAGTCATTGTCCTGTTCTCAGGAAAATATCTTTCATTGCTGCTAAATGCTCCACTGAGTTAGACAGCTAATCGCTAACTTTGTTTAGCACTGTTAGCATACAATTGGTTATTGTGTGTTTTCTACTGAAACAGCCTGAAAACGATGCTCACAAGAGTGGTCAGAATAACTAAAACAGTGAAACTGCGAGCTGTAAAATACACACCATAGACTGTATATAAATATAGACAACATGACTCCCTCATAAAGTGAACGCAAACCGTCTGATCGCCCCCTGGTGGCTATCACTACTGCACAGACTGTGGCTACAAATGTCCCAAAAGGTGCAACATGGTGACACTAGCATCCAAGATATTTTGCTTAGTTATTGTACAAGAGGAGGAGTTGGAGATCAATATTTATATAAAGACCATAATTAAAGACCAAAAGACTGAGCTGAAAAAAGCTGAAGAGCGTAATAGAGCTGGGACGATATCAGTGAGTTTGAAGGATCCCCATATGATCAAACAATTTGACAGTGCTACATTAAGGGCTGTGAATTTCTATTCGAAATTCATTAGTAATGTCATAATGATCCGTTCACTTTCAACAAAATCCAGTCTAGAAGTTCATCGGACTGTCTGAAGTAGTTGATCCAGCAGAGGGCGCTCACTATCAACTTGAACAGTTGCTTTTCCTCATTACCTATTAGTAAAGTAAGGCAGTAATACTACGTTGTTTTGCTTCGCAAATTGAGGACGCTAGTGAGCAAAGCCGTCCCGAGCTGACAATCACGACACCAAAGGATCCGAGAAGCAGTATGGATGGGGGGAAAAATCGATTCGGTTACGAATCGCGATTCTTGTGAATGACGATTCTTTCTTTTTTTTAAACACATATATTTATTGGTTTTATACAGGAGGGCGATATACGGGGGGGAGGACCAACCTCACCCCAGAGCATGTTGACCAGCTCTTGTTTTTGCACAAGAATCTAAACATATCCAAGCACTAGCTTTGCATAGCCTACATGCAAACAAAAGTGAAGCATAGCCTACTTTTTGTTTATTTCAAAGTTTATATTTTAAGTAAACTTTTATTCATTCTATTTAATTGACCTTTGATTTATTGTTTAAAAGTAGCCTATGGGGCATACATTTCTTAATCTGTCAGTTTGTGTGCAGTTGACAGGTACTATACAATAATAGGGCACATTTTTATTTATGTTCTCTATTGGCTGCCCGGCAGTCATAAAGTTAATGTTAATATTTGAAAAAAAAAAAGTGTAAAGCTTTAAGTGAATTTGACTGTGTTGTATTTGAAGGTATGATTTAACTGTTTTCTGTGGTCTAGTATTTAAAAAAAACAATCGCAAGAAATCGTAATATCGAATCACAATACCCACAGAATCGCAATACATATCGTATTGCCACCTAAGTATCGTGATTGTATCGTATCGGGAGGTCCCGGCCGATTCCCGTCCCTAAGAAGCAGAGTGTAGAAGTATTGACGTCGTAGTAACAAACAACCATAAGCTAGTGATGCTTCATCGACAACAAATCCGCATGCTAACCTGTTAGCTTTCTAATCAAGTGAGGCCGCAGAGGAGACTACACAGATGAGGGAGAGGGGTATTTCTAATACATTTGAACAAATTGCTTGTCATGTCAAATTCGTTCAACCCCAGCAGCGTTATTGTTCGTTTACAGATTGATTCGAGCACCTTTCTCTCGCTGCACCGTTCATTTCTGAATAACATCTTGTTCAACATGGATTGTTTGTTCAAGTCTTCTGAGAAAATACATTTACTCGACTTGACACTCAGATTACAGGTTGTCCGTCCAGTTTCAGCACAGCAGATAGATTGGCAGGTCCCTGTCATGTCCAATCAAACCTGAGGAACTGTTATTGTCCTGTCAGCTTCGTGAGACAGGGTCTGTGTGAGGGATGACTAAACACACACACACACACACACACACACACACACACAAACACACACACACACACACACACACACACACACACACACACACACACACACACACACACACACACAATTTTCACACAGGTGCAAAGCTAAAACCTCTGCTGCAATTCATCAGCTTGTAGGAGGTAGGTGGCACAGTTTTCCTGGGGAGAAGTTGTCATTTGTTAAGTCAGCACTTATATACTTTCTTCGGGAACCTTATTTAGAGAGTGTTGTCAAATCTACGTCATCGTTTTTATTTCTAAACTTGCTATCTTTACCACAACTCAAGAAGAGAGCGGTGAGTACAACACAGAGCTTCACACTGAGTACATGTTGTATTAAAGCAGGGAAATATAGACTTACTTGTGCCATAATTGAAGTCAGTCCAAATTGAAAACTACACCTCATCAGCACATATAAAGTGCAACTTGAAACTAAAGATGGTTTGTTCTTTAGTCTCATAGGGCACAGTGCATGTTCTGGTGCATTAATTTAGCATTAAACCTTTGCCAACTCAATAATAATATGAAGAATTTGAAGATGCAACTACTGTTCTTGTACGTTTTTGTCATTACAAGCATGAGATTCACAGACTCACCCTTGTTTAGTGATATTAGAGTACATCATCACAGCTGTCATCAATCTTTCATTTGGACTCTCCTGTCAAAACCACTTAAGTCAGATATCGCTGACATGTGACCTCTGCATCCTTCAATATCAGAATGATTAATTAGGCATAAAAATAATTAGGACAAGGTGCTCTTGCGCATGGGTCTGGCTTTCGGACCAATTGCAGGAAGTTGAGACAGCATTAAACCAAATTGAAGAAGGAAAAAAAGATGGATTGATTGGAGTCTTCACCTCCAACGATGATGTTCGAACTACAAGGTAATTCATTTTTCAAATGTATAGGCTTTCAGGACTTTCAGGTGTGAAAATTAACTCCAGTGTTGTACACAAAGGAGTAGGTTGAAGAACCCTGTTTAATGTATATTTTGATATTTCTCCACTCCTCCAAAAGTCCCTGAACAGGAATGACATGCTATCAATAAAAGTTATGTTAAGTATATTATCTTGCTCAGGATAAGATGAAGACATGTTTAAATGTCCAAAAGTTACGGCCCGTGTGACAACAGGGCGTTCTTATGAGTTCAGATGCTGGAGACTCGGGATGCTGAGTCAGGCAGTGGATGCCCCCGCTGCAGATTAATGATGAAGTCGCTGTTTCCCAGCCATGGTCATGAATGATGATGTTACAGATGAACTCCTTTTCAAGACTAAAGTGAATAGCTCGCTGTAGTGAGAGTCAAACACATTCAGGGCACCATACTGAGCAAAAAACTCCATATTTTGATTAGCGATATGGCAACTGACAACCCATTTGAACAGAGCACTTCTACTGCAAGGGACGACCTGATGAAGAGATGTTTATGATCAGTTTTCATTTCAATGGTTTTGGTACATTACCAAATACTGTAGCGTAATTATCTACATCATATCACATCCTCCCCAGATAACATGTGGAATGATGGCACTTGGACGGTCCGCTCCTGTTCTAGATCTAAATCGGGGCCACAAGTAAGCCATAGCAATACGGCATGTCAACAAATTGTGCCAAAGGTGACCTGAATATGTTTTGTGCTATTTGGGCCATTCTCACCATGGGCTACTTTAGTTAACCATTCAGAATGCATCTTGCCATGAGCACTGCATGTTTGCCAGAGAAAGGCCCACATTTGTTTTGGGATATTTGGGCCACATATGCTATTTTACAACTGGGCAACTTGAAGAGGCCCACATCTGTATGCAATTCTGTGACAAAAGCTTAAGTATGGGGTAAGACAATTATAGCTCTGTATAATATATTTTGCTCACCCCCTCCTATGTTGACTGAAGTAATAAAGGAACAGATAGTTGTTCTCAGATAAGCTAGGCCGGCCTGGCAACTGCAGAGCCCACTCAATGCATTCTCTTTAAGCCCTTACTCTGATAGATTGCATGATGGATGGCAGTGAAGAGGATAATAGAAGAGATGGAGAGAATGATGCAGAGAAGAAGAAAATAAGATTTCCCCACTTGGGAGATGGAACGAGAAAAGTGATCTTCTCCAACATTCAAAGGGCTCCTCATAGATATGCAGACGCTTAGAGCCATACATAATCAATCGAGCCCCCACCGCTAAACACACACACACACACACACACACACACACACAAATACTAAGTCCTCGCCCATAAAATATTTATTGAAATATGAACCTCACCCCGGGATCCCCTTTTCTGAACAGATCTACCATAACAAGCCATCACCATCAATGAGGCTCTTAATTTCCACTTAAACACGTCTTCAATTGGTTGATGAGGGACAGTAATGACTTTCTCTTATTCCACCGCCTCGATAGCAGCATTATCCTCTCTCGTCATCTGCCTGGACATACACACACTCGCCCAGTCTTGCGCTCACCTGCGTATAAACAGTTATCACCGTAGATCTGTCACGGATTCACCCAATACCTCCTCCACAACAGCAGAGGAGGCAGCTGCTAAGTACTTAGAAAAAATATGGTTTATGCTTCGAGAGTGCATTTTTAATGACATTAGTTTTTACTCGAGGGTTGGGTGTAATTGGGCAAGGAGCACGGCGTCGCTGCTCAAAATATGGTAAAAGGCTTAAATATGAATTGTTGAGAAATATTTTGAAAATCTGTGTTATTTTCTAGAATGCAGCTACTCAGCTTTTGATTACTACAGATGTACTTCAGCATAAGTTTAATGATCTGCACATATTTGACAAGTGAGACAGTGGCCTTTGTCATATGTGTTTGTCCTTTTGATTCCTACAACAATTAGGCCCGAGACACTTATTCAGACAGGAGCTAATAAAACAAGTAATGTGTGACAACTTCCCCTGTGAGTAGATGATGGTGATAGTCTATATCTCTGGGTGTGCTGTTGCCTTAATGATGTTGTGGATGTCTTCCTATGGGACTGGTTTCAGTCTCCTGGAGGATTTGAAAATGAAAATGTAATTGCTGTTTACGATATGAAAAAATACTCCTGAGTCACGAGAGACTTTCTCACACACACACAAGAAGAGACACCTAGTTTTATAATTTTATACTGTGTGTGTGTGTGTGTGTGTGTCAGAGACAGGGCATGGGGAGGCAGGGCGGCAGGCCTGATACCACCTGAGCCCCAGATAAAGTAGGTTACAGTCGCCACCCAAATTCTGGCAACACACACTGTTTATCTGTGGCAACATCACTTCAGGAACATCGGAGGTCATCTCACTGTTTGTCTCTTTTTCCACCAATTACATCTCTCCTGTGTCTCACTGCCTTTCAGTCATCTCTGACTCTGTTAAGTGTTTCTTTGTTTCTGTTCATTTCTCTTCTACTCGTGGTTTAACAAGTATCCACACCAAACTGTGGCTCTCAGTTCTACCTGCATATATTAATAAACCCTGTGACACAGAAATCATTGTGTGTTTGAAATTGATCAACCTTTGCTTTGTGCGTCTTGCTTTACGTCTATGTCCTCATATCAGTCTCCATTTGTAACATGTCTGTGAACAAATAAAGCAAGGCGGAGTCATTACAGCACATTTCACTCCATGTAAACTTAATGTTTGTCTAATGAAAGTGAAATATAATACTGTTGTGTCTATTGTTTTCAGTTTAAATATCAAATATGTATTACTGCTATTTGAAAGCGTTTTCCAGTGTAATAATTCCCCTAACACCTAGTTAGTGTATTGACTTTGAGCTATAAGAATTGAAAACATGCAGCTTTGTGAACCGATGGGTGCATCTCTCTCCTTCACATCCCCTCCTTCTCTTATTTCGTTCCCACGCCATCGTCTTTCAACTAATTCCAGCTCTCCTTGACATTGACCCCTCTAGTCACACTGTAATGGTCCATGTTGGCTAGAATTAAGTCATGTCCAGGAAATCCATTAATTACAAAACAAGCTTTGATGTCTGGCCTTCAGAGCTGAAAACCTGCTTCTCTATCCTTAACTCTCTGTCAAAACCAGGACTTTTGAGATTTTCCTTTGGGAATTCTGACATCATTCACCCTGTCAACTCATACATCCCCATGTTGAATTTCCTTACAACGTTATATTAAAATCCAATCTGTCTCCTACTCTTGGTTTCCTACCTTTAATTTGTCATGATCTGGCTCAGAGGAAGTAAAAATTGAAAAAAAGTAGGTCAATTAAATTTTCAAGGAATATGTACCTCAGGTGTCCAGGATCATCGGTCACTCCCAGCTTGGAAAACCTAACACTTAAAGAAGCCAATTATTTTGTTTATAGTGATTTTAAAAACATTCAGAAACGGACATATTATCCAAGATTTGATAATAAAATGTCAACAAAGCTCATTTGAATAATAATATGGTTTTAGGCAAATGTTATTCTTGTGTTTGCTCTCTTCACAGCTGAGTCTGAACTGGTAAAAGTCATCAATGACTAGGGATGGGTATCGTTTGGTTTATATCCGATTGACTTCATTCCTCCCGCACTCAGCCTTTCCAAGCCGACCCAGAGCCGGTTGCGGCGCACTGCCACGAAGGAAATGGGAACGGTGGGGGCCAGCCAGCGCCGGGGAGAGGTCTCGCGAGGAGCTCCTCCCAAACCTGCACGGAAGCCCTGACGCACACGGGCAGAGTTTGTCCACCGGCAGACGCGCCCGACTCATGCAGGGGCCCTACGGGAGGCGCCCCTTCCCGTGAAGGAAGGAGTGGAAGTGTGAGGAGGCGGGAGGAACGACGACCTCAGTATTCAATTGGCTCAGGCACCGAAATGAAGCACTAAAATCTGCGTTGCATTTCGGTCCGGGAAGGTACCGGTTGTATTGGAACCGGTGCCATATTGGAACCGGTTCTCGGTACCCAACCCTATCAATGACATAATGCTGTATGACACCTGAACTCAATTTTATGTTCCTGACCTGAGCTCAGCCTTTGACACAGTGTCTGCATCAGTGAAGTGGCACTGGATTGGTTCATTTTATATCTAACAGGTCCTTCTCTATTGTGCTTATGGTTTATTCTTGGTCCCCCTTTTTTTTCTACATACTGATAAAGCCTGGTACCACTGATGTGTCATCTATTATATCCTGCTTTATTGGAATTAAGAGCTGGATGTCCAATAATTTGCTACAGTACATTGACTCCACATCAGAAGTAATTGGCTACAATATCTGACCCCAGCACTTACAGCATAAACAGTCCCTCCTTTCGTCTGAATGTTTTATCTTATAATGTGAGAAGAGGCCTGTAAACAACGTGATCATTTCAACTCTGAGTTGAGAATCTTGACGTGTCATGAAATGTGTCCGTGCCCGTCAGCTACAGAGACAGACAAGCATCCTCTTACATTTATTTGTTACAATTGATTGAATTATTTAACTTCTTTTTGATTTGTTTGAGAGTTAATTGAGAGAGATAATTTCACACACACTTTCAAAATTTGTTAAGGCAACTTGTTAAAAAAAATGTATTTGCATATAATCCTCTGGTGGTAAAAAGACTGCAATGCTAATGACATCGGTTGAGAGAAGTGAGCCAATGGTAGATGATTATCATATTGTGGGGACTAATTATTTTTCCATATTCAACTGCAGTAATTACAAAAAGAGAGAGAGGGAGAGTTGCAAAGATAGATGATAAAAACCGAGATATGAGACACTATTCACCCATATTATTAACACCCTCTTCTTTCTTTGTTCTTCTCTACTGTTAGCAGAAAACACAACTCTCCAAGGACATGCCCCAACTGTCAAGTTATCAAAGATGTGGATTGTGGAAGCTTTAATGCAAATATCACAGTATAAGGGAAATTTGTAAAAAAAACAAAAAAAAAACACACTGAGTGAAACCAGTAAGAAAGTGATAAACTGTGAAGGGACTAATGTTCCCCTAAATAACACAAATATTTCATTAAACTTCCACTTGTCATGTCACTTTAAGAGAAGAAAAAAGGGAGCAATGGTTGATGTTATTGTCTTGATCGATCTTTGATTGCGTTTATTCATGTTACGAGTGCAGTGTTTGTTCTAATCCTGCTTGTTTAGAACTGACTAGTGATTTAGCATGGATGCAGTTTTCTGGTAAAGTGACCTACAGTAAGTTAGCCAGAGAATTGAAAAACCTTGAGCATGAACCCTAAAAAGGAAAAAATTAACTTTTTTATTTCAAAGATTATTAGAAAAAGACAGGGAGCTAGGAGTTTTTCAATCATCTTCGAGCAACGTACACAGCCAATATGGAAAATGTATCTTCTGTGCTGTAATATCCTGAAGGCTGCAGAGCACCATCCCTCATGTCATCTTTCATCAATTACACCAAGCAAACGTGTGTGTGTGTGTGTGTGTGTGTGTGTATGTGGGAGTGAATGTGCCTATGCAAGCATGCATACATAAACACATGAATACATTTGTGTATTTAGTAGGAGCACAGGTTGAGCTGTACATGCGTTTGCACCTTCTTGCACACTGTGCCTGTGTGCGGTTGTATACCTGTGCATCCTTATGAGCAAAGCTGTTTCTATGAACTAAGAAGCAATCTCAGCAGTGGGGCTATTTCATGCTTATCAAAACCTGAGCGCTGAGTAGGAGGGTGGGGGTGTGTGTGAAGGAGTGAGGGGGCAGCTCTCACAGCCTACATCCAGGCAGAGTAATGCAGCCGCCTGCATGGGAGTAATATAAAAGCTGTCACATAGCAAGCGAGGCGAGATAACACCACCAATAGTACCAGTAAGAAGCACACATCCAGCCAATCCGTCTTTTGAGACCTTCCCAGTTACAGCTGCAATACTGTGACCAGAGCAGTAATTGTGAGGATGATGATTTGTGGTGCTGCCCCTGAGCATGTGTATGATTTGTATTTGAGTGTTTTTATATCCATAATGTACAGCTAGTGAATGGCTGTAGTTTGCAGTATTTGTTAAGTCACAAGCATGTTTAAAAACAATCATAAAAAGATTTGTGTAGGAAAATAGAAGAGCTGTACACCTCCTGCTATCAGCCTGAAACAATAAATCTCGTGACAGAAATAGAAAGACAGAGAATACAGTGTGACACTCATGCTCAAATACCTTCATCTTAACCTCCCACTAATGCTTCACCCACCCACACAGGTATAGAATGCTTTGTATTTAAATATTCTGTCCCTGTGTAAATACGTGCATTACACCTCTCTTAAACCTGAAGCCTTTAAATAGCCAGCTGTAATGTCTCCGGTTGGAAATCTGTAGATTAATTTGTGTGTATTTGATTGGGATACTACACTTAGTGTAGAGGGTAAACATGCACCCTTGCTTTTAAGCTATAACCTCTGCTCCACATATTGTTTTGGTGATTGTGTTTCTTAAAAAGCTGAAGACTTACTGATATTTTGGTAGTTCATTAATTCATTTATATCAAGCGATTTACAGTACGAGTCACATTCACCAGTTCACACACTCATTCAAACTGCACCTCTATATGTTTTTCTTTCACACACTGTCAGCACAGCTGTCAGGTCCAATTTAGGGTTCAGCATGCAGACTGGAGGAGCAGAGGGATGACCGCTTTACCTCCTGAGCCACAGCTAAAGTAGATTAAAGTAGCACAAGAGTGATCACTTTTGTGTGCAGGTATTGCGTTTTGTTCACCCATCCATCCCAGACAACCTTCTCCTTTAGTTTGGATATTGTCATGCTATAAACTACGACATCAACACATAACTTTGTCATAATTTCTATGGCTGCCTGAGCTTCTCCAACAATAAACTAAATGTATGGTTGCTGCAAGGGGTTGTCTTTACAAGAGGAGAGCCTGTGTGATTCAGCTTTTCTCTTGGCGAAAATAGATTGACAGCCAAGAGCTATAATGGAACAAAACCTAACCTGACATGAGGAATGAATTCATCCCTCCATATAGGGAAATAACAAAGCACCTGCAGTGTGCTGTAACTCTACCCCCACAGTATAAACGTACCAGCGGGAGCCATAATGGATCATTATGAAGCCATCCTTTCAGCTCAGTTAGAACAGCAATGCTGCCTTGATGGTCCCCACTTGTTATTAAAAACCTACACATAAAGTACTTCTTGATTTTTCTCCTGAAGCAAATGTCATTTGATTTAGAGAAAATCTAAATGAACCGTAACTAGTTTTCACACTCACAGACAAAAGATGTGCATGTGTTGGCTAACGTACATTTCGTTTCCTGTTGTACATTCAGTCATGAAGGAGAATGCACTGATGAGAGGCTGAGTGGATTTCAACATGTTTGTGAGAGTTCAAACACACTACTGTGTGTGTGTATACATCAGCAGGCACCAGTAATTGTGTGAACAGTGAGAGAAGGACACGACCAGGCATAACCCTGTGTGCGCCTGCGGTGACTTAAGAGTGGCTGTGTGGGCTCAAGATCCTCACATTTTTTGAAATGACTCATTCTGCAGAAACCCTATGATCTATAAGTGGTCAAGTGTTCTTGCTGTTCAACTACAGAGTCAAACAAGGTTTCCAAAACCGTGTAACTATGGACCCGGCATAAACATCCATCCTGAGAGTTCCAATTACAAATAGACAGTGTTCATCTGTTCACACCTGTCTCCTGTGATCGCTGTGATCGAACTTCATATGGATAAAATCACGTGCGTCATCACTGTTTGCAAGAAATTATGTTGTTGTTACCCAGTCTGAGTTTGCAGATGTGTCCAATGTCACTCTATGTGTGTGTGTCAGCTCAAGCAAGCGAGGGAGAGACAGAGAGGAGGCAGAGACTGACTGAATGAATCCCGTGCAGCTGTGTTGTGAAAGGATTTCACCATTTTAAGAAAAGTATTAATCTTTATTTGATGATCAATGTTTAGGAGGAGGCCATGGACAAATTAACGTATAGGTACTGAGAAGTGTGGAAAAACGATTGGTTCACTGTGAAACTTTAGTGGGTCAGAGGACATCAGCTGAGTAGGTGGTCCTTCATGTGTGGCACAGGACACAGTGAAGAGACTGTGGCCACATGCGTCCCAGACCACCTCCTTACGTGTTCTGAGATCTGTACTTAGGGCTGACCACTTGATCACTCAGGGTGGATGTTGAAACCACGTCTGACGGGAGTCTATGATCTGAGAAAGGTCAAGCGATTCCACAGACTAAGTTCCATAATACCACAGAATCTATTTTAACAGATAATCAGGTTGTTCTGTCACCGGCACTCCTGCTATTTTAACTTTTTTTCTTTTGCTGCAGCGATTGTAGAAACGAGATATCAATCATGTGAAAACAGTGCCCCTCCTGCCTGTCACAGATACTGTACACACATACAAATCAATTTTAAGTGGTGCTGATGAGAATCCAAGGCTTCTCAAACAACTGCCAAGCACAGGAGGTTTGCAAAAAGATGCTGTTGTTGTGGGAATCTGCAGCAACTTCAAGTGCAAACTAAGGACAAACTATAAATGCTGACATACAGTGCCTTGCATAAGTATTCACCCCCCTTGGACTTTTTCCCATTATGTACTTTTACTAACTGGAATTCAAATAGACTTAAATAAACTTTTTCCCGTTTGATCAACAAAACATGCATAGTACTTTGGAGGTGCAAAATAAATTTTATTGTGACACAAACAATAATGAGAACAAAAAAGTTGACATCTGTTGGGTGCATAAGTATTCACCCTCCTGTGTCAATACTTGGTAGAACCCCTTTTCGCTGCATTTACAGCTGCAAGTCTTTTGGGGTATGTCTCTACCAGCTTTGCACATCTAGAGATGGAAAGGTTTGTCCATTCTTCTTGGCAAAAAAGATGAAGCTCAGTCAGATTGGATGGAGACCGTCTGTGAACCGCAATCTTCAAGTCTTGCCATAGATTCTCTATTGGATGAGGTCTGGGCTTTGACTGGGCCATTTTAGGACATTAACATTCTTTAATCCAAACCATTCCTTTGTAGCTCTGGCTGTATGTTTAGGGTCATTGTCCTGCTGGAAGATGAACCTCCGCCCCAGTCTCAAGTCTTTTGCAGACTGCATCAGATTTTCTTCAAGGATTTCCCTGTATTTGGCTCCATCCATCTTTCCCTCTATTCTGACCAGTTTCCCTGTACCTGCTGAAGAGAAGCATCCCCACAGCATGATGCTACCACCACCATGTTTCACTGTTGGGATGGTGTGCTCAGGGTGATGGGCAGTGTTGGGTTTTCGCCACACATAGCGTTTTGCATTGAGGCCAAAAAGTTCAATTTTGGTCTCATCTGACCAGAGCACCTTCTTCCACATGTTTGCTGTGTCTCCCACATGGCTTCTGGCAAACTCCAAACGGGATTTTTTATGGATCCCTTTCAACAATGGCTTTCTTCTTGCCACTCTTCCTTAAAGGCCAGATTTGTGGAGTAGACGACTAATAGTTGTCCTGTGGACAGATTATCCCACCTCAGCTGTGGATCTCTGCAACTCCTCCAGAGTAACCATGGGCCTCCTGGTTGCTTCTCTGATTAATTTTCTCCTTGTCCGACTCTTCAGTTTGGGTGGACGGCCTCCTCTTGGTAGGTTTGCGGTTGTGCCATTTTCTTTCCATTTTCTTATGATGGATTTTATGGTGCTCAGAGAGATGTTCAAAGCTCTGGATATTTTTTTATAACCTAACCCTGCTTCATATTTCTCCACAACTTTATCCCTGACCTGTTTGGTGAGCTCCTTGGTCTTCATGATGCTGTTTGTTCAGTAATGATCTCCAACAAACTCTGAGTCCGTCACAGAACAGGTGTATTTATACTGAGATTAAATTGCAGACAGGTGGACCCTATTTACTAATTATGTGACTTGCAAATGTGACTTGTGAATGTAATTGGTTGCACCAGATCTTTGTTAGGGGTTTCACAGTAAAGGGGGTGAATACATATGCACTCAACACTTTTCAGATTTTTATTCGTAAATAATTGTGAAATCCATGTAATATTTCCCCCCACTTCCAAATGATGCACTATTTTGTGTTGGTCCATTACATAAACTCACGATGAAATACATTTTAATCTGTGGTTATACCATGACAAAATGTAGAAAAGTCCAAAGGGGGTGAATACTTATGCAAGGCACTGTAGGAGTAGTGAGAAGTGGTGGAAGAAATTGTTTTCCTGCCAGTTTTGTTAGGAGGTTCAGAAAAGACACTTGAGGATAGTGGAAGGAAAGATTCATAATTTTTCTTCCAAACTTGTTGATATTATCAGACACCAACTGGAGGCGTATGGGTACATTTTGCGAACAAATCTGTTTCAGACAGACAACATTGTCTGGTGGTCTCTATTCAAGAGAAAACAAACAGAGAAAAAACTGAGTTCTTTATGGTGAAGTAGAGCATTTCCATCCTCGACTGTGCACCTTGATGACTCAGAGTCTGGAGGCAAAAGAAAACAAACAAGATTCTTAGAAGATCCGAGATTGTGTTTCAGCAAAGACTACACACCGCCGAGACTCACTCACGCAAGCACACATGCATGCAGATGAAGAATACTGCTGTTGAATTGGCCCCACTCCATTAAAGTGGAAAGGAATGAAGGATGGTAGAAAGGAAGGAGGTTCAGTTTCCCTAGACTCACATGAGCTCACACTAACAGTGACCTTTAAACTTTGACCCCTGAAATCGAATCAGTTCATCTACAAATGACAACTGGTGAAAATGTGAAAAAATTCACGACTGTGATTTGACCTTTGACCCTTTCAGAACAAATCAGTTTATCTTTAAGTCCAAGTTAACATTTCTTCAAAATTCCAAAGGATTATCTCAAGGAGTTCTTAAGATAATGTGTTCATGAGCAATACAAGTTGTTGTGAGTTCACAGAGATCTTGGACTTTTCCACCAAAATCAAACCTGTTCATCCTCGAGTCCAAGTGAACATTTGTACCAAATTTTAAGAAATTCCCTCAAGGTATTCTTGAGATATCCTGCTTCAATTCAAAACCATAATGGTTGTCGACAGCGCAGATGGTTGAAAATAAAATGTCCACAGTTCAATGTTCAGGGCAAATTGAAGCCTGGAGGCATCTTGAGTTTTCA
The DNA here is from genome assembly GCF_947347685.1 of Pleuronectes platessa. Classification (NCBI taxonomy): domain Eukaryota; kingdom Metazoa; phylum Chordata; class Actinopteri; order Pleuronectiformes; family Pleuronectidae; genus Pleuronectes; species Pleuronectes platessa. The sequence goes on from NC_070630.1 coordinate 15,913,696, forward strand.
GCTTGTATCGTTCATAAGAAGTGTATTATCCTTGCGATGACAGTGAGTCTGGCTTATACCCATCACTACCTCGAACAAGGGGCATAAATATAAAAAGACCTGGAATGGGATTTTGTATAAAGAGACGCTATCTCGGCAGGAACAAATACACAGACACCCAATGTGTTTGTGTATAGAGGGATGCCCTGAGTTTTGACTTGTATAAAATGCACTACAAATGGATGTGTGCACACTGCACATTACTCACACATCTGTGTGGACTCGAGCACTATTGATTTCCTGAGCTTGCAATTTGTAGTGAGGATTTATATCCCCATTCCGCCTCGACTCATTTTACAGGGGAAGGTTCTGTAATGTAATTTTTCCATGTGTATAACTCCAGAGAATCTTTTGGAAGGGATAAAGCTCTCAGCCTGGATAGAAAAATATGCTGATCTGCACTTGCACTTCCACAAGCAGCTGGTCAGACAACCTGCTGGATGATAACAAACATAATGTGGTATTACTTCACATGTCGGGCCAAATTAGTGTTTAGCTGTTATTTGTTGGCTGAGCTAAAGTAGGTTGTTATAGGCTTTTAAAAAGTAAAGGCACAGAAGATTCACTATGAATTAAAATTAAGAATGCCATTAGCCACATTTTCTATTGCAAGCCTCAGCTAAAATCTCTAGTTAATAGGGATTAGTGCGACTTCTCTGGAACCAAATGAGGATTTAACATACTAACAAACTCTCATACTGTCATAAAATATGTAAACGAGGAAACACAAGGGTCTTTTCAAAGACCAGTTTTCAGATATGATTCTGTAGATTCTCACACTCAAACAAATACACTCCCACAAGAAGACACATTCAAATTTAATTAATGGAGACATATTCCTCCATCCCTAAAAAAAAAAAAAAAAAAGACTGCAAAGTTAAAAGCCCACGGGAGCTCCTCTCCTCCACAGAAAACAAAGAAATGCCTCGTCAGTAGGCCGGCCCATACTCATGGGAATCCTGATGCCACATACAGTAACATCACAATGCAATCACATTTGCATAATGCACACCGATCAGCTAGTGAGATCCCTTATATCTAGTGTTTCAGAAAGGACAAGAAAAGGAGCTGCAGCGATGGACAGTATGAGGAAAGTGATGCGTTTCTCTGAAAATTAGAGCATGTAAACCTTTTCAAGTAATAACCCAATTCAAAATAATGAACTTCAATATGACTGTAATACCTCTCCTTTAAGTGTTCATTTTCAAAAACTCCCAGCGGGGGATATTAGATAAATAAAAACAGATCGGAGCTCAGCCACTGTGCCTTGTGCATTATTGATATTTACAAATTAGGAGAAGAGAGAAGGGAAAGCGTGCCAGACAAATTGCTGTGAAATAAATCTCAGCTGAATTTTCTGTCTGATATCTGTCTAATACTGCTGCCACCTGAGCAGCTTCTCTGCTGTTGTAGATGGACACTCGAGGTCTGTTTCCTGGTGCTGAGACTTACTGCTGCACAGATCTGGCCACGGGCAGAAGGAGGTGGACAAATGGAGACATCAGCCAACCGAGAGTCACTGTGTCTAAGTGGTTCTTGTCACAGAAAGACCAGAGATGGAAGGAGTCCCACTTCAATCTCACTTCCCTCAATGACCAAGACTCTTTTGAGCAAGGCAGAGTGTTAAAAGCTATAATACACAGGCTACGGAGAGAGAAAGACTCTAGTGATGCTGTTCATGTTTCTGTCCATCAACAGCACCATCAACTAACCCTGATGGATCATTAACGGAGACTTCAATCAATAAAGGAGATCAATAGATATGAAACACGAGTGTGAAATTATTAATGAGTCTGTGTCCGTGCTCACTGATTACAGAATAAGGATGGAGCACTTCTGCCAAGAGAACGGCTTTGTGGGATGGTACAAGACATCTGCTGAGGTGAAGAAATGACTAACACACACAGCCATGTTCACCCATAAATAAGCAATTGGCTTTTATTTAGTCTCAAAGTTCACCAGCGCAAAACCATACTCATGGAATTTGAATTTGAGACTAAATAAACTCCATGCAGGCACACCAATGTTAACTCTTGTTATAGTCTTTTAATGTTCACGTTCCCACACTTTGATTTTGGAAAACTGGGTTTACACTAAATCAAAGTGGAGGATTTTAATTGCAACATTTTTTTTATCATAATCTAACACCACAGAACCGTATGTGTAAGTTACTTTAAATGCTTTTCATAGTTAAATCTTTTAAATGTGTGCTTGCTTTAATTTGCTGTAGTTATTAGTTCAAGTATCTTACTGTACAGTGAGTACGTTTTATTAGCATGGGAGCATGAATAAAAATGAAAAATTAAACATAACAGTTACAGTTTCTTTCAATTAAAGTAAATACGTTCACAAATGTCATCAGACTGAGAGCTGTGGTCACATTTGAATGCAAATTATACATTAAATATATCACAAAGCTGTTAGAAATGCATTATAGGGATGCAGCCTGTTTACCACTTTCTATGTGGATCCATATCAATTATATTCTGGGCCTGAGAACAATTGTAGCCTGACATAACCCCCATAGACCAAGTGGCCTGATACACACAGCCAATAGCAGGGATACAATGCTGATCCAGTGACTATCTGACAATAAGACTGGGCTTATGTTTAATTATTTACGCACAAGCATTTCTTTCATCTACCGGGTCACTGTCATTATATTATTATTCAGACTTAGATGTCAATACAATAATAGAAGAGAGTCTGCGAGGAATATAGCATTGAGCGATTAACATTCAATAATTGAAAAGATGCCGTTACTGTTCAGAGAGAGTACAAAAGAAAATGACTGTATGATAATGATACTGTGCTGCTTTAAGAATGAAACGAATACAGAGGTGGAATAAAGATAAGACTGGCAATATTTGCAATGAGGTCATATACAATGCATAAATAATAAGTGTTTCCATGTTTGAACAAGAGAATGAAGTAAACAAATTAAATAATCTGTGTGTGTGACAACTCTTTGATTCAAGAATCTAAAACTATAATTTACTGAGTCTTGAAGTTGTAACAATAAGATAGGCTAGTAAAATACAAGTAAACATCTTTTCTATGTGGATGTCACGTATTTCCATTAGAGTTTTTTTAACACACAATTGAAATGGTGAGTTTAAAGGCTATTTAACGTTCAGTAATGATGATAATGATGAACTTTATTTCTATTGGGTATTTTAAAAGTTACAAGGTTGTTTCACCTGCAAAAATGGAAATATAAAAAACTACAGAAACTGTAAAATGTCACTCAAATCTGAGTTTGTAAACAACTAAGCCTCTTTTTGCACTTCTGATGTTAAGGACCTAAACCCATAAAAGCATGACCTCCCAACCCTAAAATAACTTTGTTTTAGTCTTTTCTGCTATGGTTGTTTTTTTGTCCTAAAAGCCCTGATTCAGCTGCACTGTGCTGGAAGTTACATTCTCTCATTGCACTGTACTCATTCTAACTGAGCATGAGGCTGAGCATGGTCAACTTGACTGCACTTACTGCCATAATTTACATTCTCGGGTGTTCACCTTCATTTCATCTGCTGATGTTCTGCTGGATGAACACTGTCGACATCTATCTCCTTCTAGCTGCAGGAACAAATGGCAGCGAACAACGTGCTCAATAAACCATACACTTCATGGTCTTTTGCTGCTGTTGACACAATCATGTTAAATCAAATAGCAGTTGGTTGCATGGGAAAAGGACTGAGGTGCTCATTTTACAGCAAATGCAGGTTGTCACGCAAGTCTGCTCTCACTCAAACCTGCAATAAACTAAGAGGAGAGAATAGCAACTGTGCCCTTACAGCATAAGTGGTTCTTTTTATACCTGGCCCACCAAATTGCTGCATCTTGGGGCAAGCATGGCTTTCTTATAATCAAATTTTCGCTGTGTGACTCCCAACCCCCAACCCAAAAAGGAATATAAATAAAGTGTGCCTTTTTCAATAAATAATAATCTCATTAAAGACGACCAGAGACACACTGACAAGCAGTCTTAAATGAAAATATATTCAGTCTTGTAAACTTTTATATTAGGCGCACACCAAAGGATAAACTCATATTAGACACCCTTGTGATTATCGTGGTGGTGTTCCCGTTTTTTCTTATCGAGTCATGTGAGATTCCAAGTCTGTTACATTCTGGCCAAATCGTCTAGTGTGTGTTGTGACGATTAATAATAATAATAGCTTGAATTTATAAAGCACCTTAAAGAGACCCAAGGATGCTATACATACAACAGTGGGAAAAAGAAAAAGAAAAGAAAGCAATTAGCACAAAACAGGACGGAGTGAACAGCACAAAGGCCTTAGTGAACAGTTGGTGTTTGAAGAGTTTTTTAAAACTGTCCAGAGATGCAGCGATTTTTCAGGATGGGTGTGACTGATGCTGTTTTGAAGCCGGAAGGGACTGTGCCAGATTCGGTAGAAGGAATTGATGACGTTGGCCATGGTGGAGCACAGGACGTGAAGACACACCTGAACCAGGCCAGTGGGCATGGGAATATAATATTAAAAATAATTTAAATCCTAATTTAATATGTGGCCTCCCAGTCAAGAGTTGAAAATCCTCCGGTGTGCATCAGGAACTTAGTACAATCGGAAAAACAAGCACTATTATTTGAATGGACGTATATAAACACAAACACCTCTTTCTCAAAGTATACACACCCTCCGCCAGCACCACACACAAGTGACAAAAACACATTCACAAGTGAGTGAAGCTACAGAATAAAATGTACTCATGATAGAGAACATTTTCAGCTAGTTTTATGGTTGTTACTACTGCACTGCTTTATATGATACTAGATAAAGGAAAGATAGAACAAGCTACATTTTTTTTTAAGATAGTTTTTAAATAATCATATTAAGGGATTGTGGAAATGTTCCTGTCAGGGGCAAGCTAAGGCTCCACAAATCAGAGGTGATTACTGAGATGTTAAAGACATAAAGCTTGTTTCTGTTTTTTTATTAATGAAGGTTAAATCAGATGTAGCCTTTTGTGCATCGTGCATTGTTGCTTTTAACATAAAATGGAAATATTATTGAATTTTTTCTTTGGTAAACCCCAGATATTGATTCTCTCATATTTATTGTGAAGGTTAGCTCACAGAAAGAAGGTTCTCAGTTCAAATCCTGGTTTGGTCCAGGTCTTTCTCTGTGGACTTTTCATGTACCCCCTGCTCTCCAGGTACCCTGGCTTCCGCACACAGTCCAAAGACATGTAGAATGGTGGTTAGGTTAATTGGATTCTTTAAATTGTCCTACGGTGTGAATTTGAAACTGAATGGCTTTTGGTCTCTGAATGTTCTCCTGAAGTTATCCCAAGGAGCTATATGAAGAAAATGTTAATGTCTGAGTCAGTTTCTCCAAGCATTTTCCAGAGCCTATGTCTGAAAATATACAGTATGTCATCCCTGCAATAGGCCAGAGACCAGTTAATTGCAGCCCAGAATGTACCTAGCCTCTTGTCCCATGTCAGCTGGGGTTGGCTCCAGTTCCCCCTGTGACCCTAAGAGGACGAGCAGTATAGATAATGGATGGCTGGATGTTTCCTTATTGTGTTTACCCTAAACTCAGAGAAAACATAGGAGATGTTTTGAAGATGTTTTGATTGTATTATGAATGTCAGATTGTTTTATTACTAATTCAGAGTGCACAGAAGATAGTGACTGTCTGACATTTAGACTGTAGCTGCAATAAAAGCAGGCTAAATCCAGCCCTTGCTGTGTGACAACTAAATCCCTTCAGGGATCAACAAGTGACTTTGCCACTTTGATTCAATTCCAACCTAAATAAAGGTTAATAGAACCAAGCAAATCTTAAATGAGTTGTGAAAGCATGACCTTTTGTTGTACAACAGGTGGATTTGGAATACATTTGCTGGTTAAGCAATCCAAACAAAGCTTTTCCATTGCATGCAAGAGGAACATGCACTGACCCTGCACTGACAGATAAGCCTGGGCTCATTGGAAAACGGCATGCAATCAGGACAGTACGTCTGCATGCTTTCTGCATGTGTAATAGTGTTATAGCTGGTCATTTCAAACTCCAGGGCAGCATACAGTAGCACAGAATCTAAACAGTAGCTTGAGGCAGTAAACATCCACCTTTCTGAGCAACTATTGAACACTTATCTCAAATCTGCATTAATGCGTCTGAACATCACTCTGAGAAACAGTCGGTATCTCCATGTGCTGTATCTTTTGACAGTCTACCATGTGGGCTGTAAACTAGTTCATGCAGACTCTGACCACACAGAAAAAAACTAGTTTGATCACTTCATGTTGCATTATTCACAACAAGGCATCACCACTCACTCAGCCACGCACCACACTGCACCAGCCTGGATCTATATGATACTCTGCATTTTAAAAAATGTATTTTTTGCATCACATAATAATGCTACATGGTTCTTATAATCTTTTTTTTTACCCTTTAGCTCTTTATTTTTTGATAATATGTCCCAAAATCTCTTGACCATAGTCTGTATATAAAAATGAATATACACTCAATGTCCGGGAAGGTAAACCAATGCAGATTCCGTGAAACCTGTATTCTCTGATAAGACCAGCAGAGGCAAACTTCACTGGTGGCAAAATTAAAACTTCTATATAAGTCTATGGGGAAATTATATAAACATTTTTATATGGAGTTTATGGCCTCAAACGCTATAGTTTTAAGTCTTCTTCGAAACATCATGTTGTTAATTTATGAATTATGGTTCCAACACAATAAAGCAAGGTGTGCTTTTGGGCGTGGATGCTGTGTTATTGTCAGAGTACTTTTTGTGGTGTAGGTGGGCGTGCAGTGTCTAAGTCACCCACGTGATCTCCGCAGAACCATCTATACGTCATTTCCTGCCTCCTGTATGCTCTACCCAGGCGCCGCCCCTCGACTAAATGTTTTGGACATTTTCCTGTTGGGAACATGTCTGAACCCACATCTACTGCTTTATTCTTCATATGTGAAAGTAAACCTTATGTCTGAAAATGTCCAAGATGGTACTGGCCAAAATAAACTTGAGGCTTCAAAACAACAGCTCACAAACCAATGGGTGACATCAGGGTGGGTTGCCTCTTGGCTTGGACCAACCGGCTTCATCATCAACCCAAAACTAGGGCTGCAACTAACGACTATTCTGATAGTAGAGTAGTCATCGATTATTGAAACGATTAATCGACTAATCGGATTACACAAATTCTCAATTGCTCCAATTTTAGCTTGGGGTTATTCGAGGCATATGATGACTGAAAATAAAGACAATAAAGATCGATACTTCATTCAAAAAAATAAGTGTTTTAATCAACTTTGCTGCATATAAGGGTGCGGTTGACACAATAGCAAAGAAAAATCAAGTTTTTGTCCATTTAAAACCAAGGGCAGGCAAAGTGATAATAAAAAATAAATAAATAAAATTCAAGTTTCCCTTTTTCCTGTGAACCAAGAACAGGCCAAGTGCTGATCTTAAAAAAGAGTCAGCAATAAAAACATCAACAAACGAAACTACAGTCTTCTTCAGACTGCATAATGGTAATCAAAAAAGACGTTTGTCAGGCAATAGGATAACATTATGCTTTTAAACTCGTTAAAAAAAAGTTTAAACAATATTTTTGTAATGGATTCTAGAATCCTGCGCACAGGTATGTATACGCGTATATAGCAAGCTAGCTAACAGGCTATCTAACCGAGGCGAGTCTGCATCGTGTACGTTACGATGTCAAACCTCCTCCTCAAATGCGCGTGTCCTGCTTTCATTGAGAGCAGGTCCGCCGTACAGATATTGCGCGTAGTTTTTTCCGGGCTACGTTAAGGGTGAAATTCTCCCGAACTATTTTCATCCAGGTATGCGATGCTGTTGCAGCGGACCTTGCCATTGGTCCATGTTTTGTCGCTTTTGCATATGCGCGACTTTCAGAGATAGGAAGGAAGCGAGATGGCTCACTCGTCAGCTACTTCCATCAGCACCTCCGGTAAAACAACGTTTAGTTCAGCTGCACGGCACGAAAAAACACGCGCTATGACGTAACCAACGAATTTAAACTAATGAGATTTCCACTTCTGTGGTCAATTTATAATTTTGAGTTGTAAACCTTGGTTTGGAGAAAGGTTTCCACAAAGAGTTGCTGTAATCCTATCCTCTCCAACACAGCTTCCTCCTACATTTGGCCACTTGTATATATATATTATTATTCGTGCTTCTGTGTCACTGCTGCAAAAGTAAATTTAATTCTATAGTCGTTTTAAGTGTTTATCTACAACTTTATTGCCCTCTTATACCAATAAAATGAGCATGGGTGGTTCTATGAGTCTGGTAGAGAATGTAACTACTGAGTAGTGACTGTGGAAGGAATCTTTATTGTTCAGCCTTACTCGAGAAAAAATCGAATGCTTTTACTTTCACACATGTGCTGACCGTTTTAGAAGAGGAGTTATTTATTACCTTTGTCTTAGTTTCACTCTCTGTAATAAGCTGCTGTCATCATTTTACTTGAACATCATACATAAAAAGGGATTAATTTCACTATGGGGCACATCATCATCATAATGTGGGGATATCAAAATGCATCAGCTCCATTTAACACAAATTTATTCATTTTTATTGATTACTTCACCAAAATTATTCACTATCTAACGGCTGAAGTTCATTATTTCAACTTTTTCCATTGTGAACACACCTGCTACTTCCCAGAGGCTGTGATAGGGTATAATAACATGAACACTGTCCTATCAGAGATGTGGGCATTAATATACATAATATAAGGATAAGGTGTACAGCTCTATGTGTGTTTGTGTCTGCCAGGTGTTTATGTAATACCATAATTGGAGTCTCTGGGAGTAAATGTGATAAATTATGCCTCAGTTAAAAAGTGCAGAATAAGCTTAATATGCTGATGGGTACTGCGCTGGCTGGAAAACAACTAATGAGCCCAAAAGTCTTTTTTGCACAAGCAAAGAAACATCATTAAAATGTTTAACTCTGCTGACATCTTGCTTTGTTTCCTGAATAACCTCCTCTATATCGTCCAGGGGGGTGGAAACCTTTCAAATATACCGGGCTCTAACAAAAGTAATGCAATGGTGCATGATGCTCATAAACCTCCTCCACACGTTAGAACACACACAGATTAACCAGTGCTGACAGCCATGGACATCAGGAAAGGGAAGAAGAATGGAAACGATGCAATGGTGCTAATTACACAGGAAGAACAGGAGCAGGAGAGAGGAAGGGGGTTATTCACTACAGTGTGATCATGCAGATGAAAGCAGATGTAGATTGCATGTTTTCTCAAAGGGCAATGTAAAACACATAGATGCACGCTATAACATGCAGAGTGGGATACGTTGATGGTGATGATGGGGGAATGGACAGACGCAGGAAGCGAAGTATGTCATGAAAAAAAATGCACATACGTATGCACGAGTATCTTCGTGACTGACAGTTCCACATTTCAGACTGCTGTGGAGTGTAAAGCGCAGAAATGTCCCTGGATGTTCAACGAGAAAGGGTGTGTGTTTATGTGAGCTTTTGTGCTATAAACCATGCAGCTGTGGGTTTCTGATGTGTGTGTATGAGCGTACGTGTATTTGTGTAGGAATGTAAAACATTACCTGTAAAGTATCCCCGTACTTGTACATTATTTTATTTCCACACTGTAGAATCATAGTTTGCACCAAAAAAAAATAAAAAATCCACGGCACCAACGCAGTGTCAAACACACACACACACACATTAGACAAACCCACACAACAGAGCCTCTTGATTGCAGCATTTGCTCTCATTCACATCTCCATGGAGACAGTCAATTACATGTCCTTCATATAGATACAGTCATCCAGAGCCCCTCGTCCCCCACAACATTATCAAACATACTATATAAAGGAGAGAGTACTGTTGATTAACGGAATTATAGAAAAAATGTCCCCATTCAAATCCAAGCTCCTTTTGCTTGTGATCATCACTCAGATGTTTACTCAACTAAATATATGAATTCACTCCGAGATACAGACAGTGCTGTAAATCTTGGATAAATCTAAAATACTAGAGCCATACCTGTTCTGTCATTATTCAGCTGAATATGTAATTATGTGCGTGTGTGTGTGTGTGTGTGTTAGCCTCAGAGCACATTGATCATTTTCAAAAACAGGTCCATCATATTACAAATTGGCACTTTCACAAGCTGAAGACAGGCCGATCGGACTGATTGAGCCCTTTTTCATATGCACAAATTGCACATTGCACATGAACAGACATATTCACAGGCAGACGTATGGACAAACAGCAATATGTATCCTGTTGATGAAGCTGAGGATTTACTCAATTTCAGTAGAAATACAAACCAATTAATAATCCCTGACATCTTCTCTCACCCTCTTCATGTCACGCTACTTTCCTGTCTCCAACACATTCTGATTATAATTCAATGTAATTCCACTATTATCATGTCAGCAAAGCGTCGACCCGGTTAAATAATGATGTGGAGCAGAAGAGAAGAGAAACACATCAGTAGTAGTAGAAGGTAACATCACACTGCGTTTTAATATTTTTGTTACTATGCCACAGACGAAAGCTCGGTTGTGTCGAGTAAAATTACAACGCAGTCACGTCTTCAGAGGTTGTTAGGATCTTTGATATCTCACACTCCTTACCATTCAATATTCATGGAGTTCAAAGGGGAAAGGAAAAAGAGGGAGCAGCGAAGAAAGACAGCTACAGACGTTAGGCTCAGTTCTCTTTGGTAGAAATGAACGTGTAAATTCTTCCATTACAACACACATAAAGACTGCAACATAAAAAAGCACCCGGCTGTATTATGTTTACAAGCAGCAGCGGCAGAAACATCAGTTATCCCTTCTTGTTCCTTCTGTTGATATCTTATCTTTGATTGTAAGATATTAATGTTATAACTTATGAATGTTTACCGTCACTACAGTTCTTCTTACATCTTTAATATGGATGTGGATGTGTAATGTGTAAATACTAATATTCTGATATCCACATCTCAAACATTTCCACTTCTATGTTAATATGACACTGAATTTAATATCTTACAATATTCTTATAGATCTCATGATAAAACAGTATCTAGATCGTTTTAATGATGATGTGTCTCTAGTTATTAAGAAAATGATGCATCATCTACACCACTTTTCCTTTGAGGGTCACTGGGGGGAATGGAGCCAATCCCAGCTGACATTGGACGAGAGGTGGAGTCCACCCTTGACAGGTCGCCAGCATATGACCAACATACAGAGACAATCAGACATTCACTCTCACATTCACACCTACAGACAATTTAAAGTCTCCAGTTAACCTAGCTCCAATCTGCATGTCTTTTTTTAATATATTCAAAGCAAAGAATCAGAAACATGTGAGTAGAAAAACCTAAAAGGAGCACAACGCAGCTAAACACCAGAACTAATAATTTGGTTAAGGTAAATAACAGCAGAACAGCAAAACAGAGACTGAGCCACAACTAAGACTGACGCCCGGTGGTTGTGTGCCTCGACCAACCAGTGCAGTTTGAGTCTACATACTTTTTTTTCAATACCCATAAACCATTGAAAGCACTAAACCACCGAACCATAACCAGTGAAATCAAATCAGTTCATCTTTGAGTCCAAGTGACAACTTATTTGAATTTAATGAAATTTATTTACGGTAGACTTGATAAGAGACCAAAAACATAAATTGCGAGGTCATCTCGTCCATCTAAATCTAATTATCTCATATAGGAGTCCGAATGAACATGTATAGCAAATTTGAAAGGATTCCCTGTGGGGATTCCTGAGATAACGTGTTCCCAAGGCAAAAAATATATTTTGTGTGGCCACAGGGACCCTGATCTTTGACCATCCGAAATCTGATTAGTTTATTCTTATTTCCAAATTAAACGTGTGTATTACATTTGAAGAAATTCCCTGAAGGTTTTATTGAGGTAGTATGTTATAGAAGAATGGGATGAACAGACAACCTGAAAACGTAATGCCTCCATCCACTGGCTGTCATCCTTCATCCTCCTATAATTAAAATAAAAGAGGAGATGCATATTATCTTAAACTCTTTCTTCCGAGAAAACCCAACAGTGTTATTTGGCTCAAATTAGAGGAGCAACTACAACAATTGGAGAAAACAAGAGACAGTGGTACTGAGACATCTGCAGTCTGACTGTCTTAATTACAGCAAACAAGCCGACTGTAATTTCAGAGTCCGCTGCCACAGACTGAGTCAGATATTTTATTCAGTTATGCACATGCTGTCACACTCAAGATAGGGGTCTGAACTCAGAGCTACTAACCTGCCACCATAATTAATAATGCTATCAGTGTATTTCAGGATACCCAAGGGCAAAGCAACATTTCACTGACAAACTGACAGATGATCAGCGTAAATCGCTGTTTGTTATTTGCCACACAGTTTAATACAATAGGCCCCTGTAGGGATTTACCAGTATAACCATTCTGAGATTTGACACACGCTCTTCTTTCTCTCCCTTGTTCTTTCTTATGCTCCTTTAATCATCCCTCCATCACTAGGAGTGATGAGGAGACCACAGTTGGTTTCAGATGTGAAACAATCAGACAATGATGTTTGTTTCATCCACAATGAACCAAGTTTAACACTGTAACCATGACAATTCCAGTCCTCTAATCTCTTAAACTCTAATAACTTAAATAACAGGACGATCTTTTCCTTAACCCGGCCAAACAATTTTGTATGTGCACCGACCAAACTAACTATTGTTACTAAATGTAACTAAATACATCAGTAAGTCACTTTTTGTGTGTCTGTGTGTGTATTTATATTTTAAAAGCGAAACCACCAAGGACATGATTACCATAGCAACAAGCAGAGATGATGCGTTGGTAATAGGGGCGTTTAGAATATGTAGTGTGGTGGTCTTGTGGAGAAATACCATCCTGCTATGAAATAAGGACTCGTAGTTTCAGTATTTGCAAATTATTCCAAAAATACTTGATGATAAAAGTCAATTTAACATTTAGATCTTTCTCATTCTCATACACTTGATACATTGGTACATCCTCTCTAAAATGGCACCCCACACCATCAGTTTTTACAGTGGTTCCTAATCTGGCCTTTCACACCACTGTGCAGTGTGAACTCTCAGCAGGTTGTAGACAGCAGCTGAGCTTACACCAACCCTCTCCTAACAAATGAACCGTGTGTGAGTTGACTCATGCGACAGCTTCTTCACAAACCCTTTGTTGTTTCTTTTACAGCAACTGATACTCAAATGTCACCAGGAAGTATGCCACAGGTTTGAAATTGGAAGATTGTTCTGAGTATTTGTTAACCACATTTCATGAAGTTTATTAAATATGACAGCTTTTGACTCTCCTGCCTATGAGAGTAGGTTGTGAGATAGTGAGAACTATAATTAAAAGTAGGGGAAATAAGAGCATTTGTGTGAGTACATGTGTGAAAATGCACATTGGCTGCATTTGTACTTATGCATCAGTAATGTGAAGATAAGCCTGAATTAAATCATGTTGGCACTTGTGCTATTTGTGTTATTTCACATTGATATGAAAACACACATTTACATTTGTCACAGCATGTTCTGTCAACATTGGTTCAGATGAGACGAGGTGTTTGCATGGAATAACTCCAGCTCTCTCTCCTAACAGGCTCTGCTATTACAGGTTTAACCCTTTCAAACCCCTGTCACACACTGAGTCACATCAGTGCACACATAATCCAATCAGGTGGCAGAGCTTTCATAAGCTCCATAAACAGCCGATAACTCATTTAAGTTCAGCCAGCTTTGTAATATTAATTTTTAATTCTAATAAAACAGTTTCAACAAGTTGTGATTTCCTATGCATGTATATTTTATAACCATTAGTCTCCACTAGGGATGGGCGTTCGATTAAATTGTCTTCGTCGATCGTCGGGAGAGTTAATGACGAATTTTCGATTAATCATTAATATTTTCAAGTTAAAAAATTCACTATTTACAAGCTACATTAAAATGCAGAAATGCAAAAAAAGCGTGTTTCCTCATTGAGATCTTTATTACAAGATGAACAAAATATGCGCTGCCGTAATCTTAAGCAGCGGAGTCGACAGCTAGAAGCCGGTGCTACTAAACACAACTGACCCTCGTTTTTTTTCCCTCCAAAATAAAATAATAATAATTTAAAAAAACATAATGTTAAACAACAACTACAAATATATAATACTTAGGTCTGACAGGTTTTGCCAAATGTAACTCAAAACTATCAAACAAGGTACTGAGTCGAGAAAACTTCATAAAAATAACCAGTAACTCACATACAACTTCAGCACCAGCCTACGGATTTGTGTTGAGAAAGATGAGCATGTTAACATGCTCTGAGGTCAGAGGCGAACGCAGCCTGGTGACCGTCAGTCCAGCCGCCGGAAACCCCGCTCTGAGGGGACTGACGTGGCCGTGATACACAGGTAGCTCCGTGCTAACTTGGCTAGCCTGGCCGCGGCTCCGGTGTTTGCGCTCCCCTCGTCCGTGTCAGACAACGCAGGCTCCTCATCTCCCCCAGCCTCTGGGATAGCTTCACAGTGTTGGCAGTGAACCAAGTCATTATTTAACTCAAAATGGTCCCATGCAACACTTCGCCGTGACCTCTTCATGTTTACTTTGGAAATGGAACTACACGGTAACTCGCAGCCAGTCGCAGGTAACTGAGTAGGACTGTGGCGTTTTTTTCAAACACTGCCCCCCGTGGTCAAATGTGTAATTAGCGAATTTCTCGATGAAAAAATTATTTCATCGAGGAAATTCTTAATGATCAATTAATCGATCGTCGATTAATTATGCCCATCCCTAGTCTCCACTTAAAATCAAAGAAAGCATGACGACAGAGAGTGATCCAACTCCTCCCTTTCGTTAACTTGGGCAAGATCCCCGATGGCTGTTATAAAAAAGTGTTGTGCATAGAGGTGCTGTATGAATGTGTGTGTGAAAAGATGAATGCAACTTGTATTGTAAAGTGTTTTGAGGGGAGACTGCAAGCTTATAAACAAAGGATTTAAAATATAAGGAAAATTTATCCAACACTGTTAACATCTTTACACTAACAAAGGTTTCCATTTCTATGGCGAGAGCTATACTGACGCTGTATCTTCTTAGAATATGGAAAGTAAACCATCAGAACACCCATACTCTTTTACAGAATGTCAGATGAAAGAAAGAAATGCTGAATAAAAATTCCACTGAGATACAGAAGCTGGAGGAACAGAGGCTCACAAGGACGAAACATCAATTCTGCTGTGTGTTGTGTCCCAGAGATAGAAGTCAGAGCCTCAGTGAGGGTGACTGATAGTGAAGCCCATCATACTATACAGCATTTTAATGCTTCACACACAATTCTGTGGGGGGGTATACCCATACACACTCACTGACTTATTAATAGATCGGATATTAAGTCAAGCTCATACCTCCTGATGCCTCCCTCTATCAATTATACCGACCTCCTGCTCCTCCTCTCCTCTTTTTGGCGCTCTCTCTCTCTCTCACTCTCTCACTCTCTCACTCACTCACTCACTCACTCAATACATAAGGCATGATTAAAAAACATCTAAACCCATTGAAAAAAATGGTTCCTTTGTTTCACGTGCTGCCAAGCTACGGACTCGGGCCGATTCAAAGCTCCTTATCACAACACACACTGATGCAGGGAAGGGGATGCAGGGAGCAAGCAGAAACCCTGGTCGCTCAATCTATACAACTGCACACAGCAGAGTCGCACCACAGCGAGGGGTTTGAATCCTTTCAGAAGAGCCATCTAAATCAACCCCTCCCCATGTGACTGATTGACTGATGCAAATGTTATTTACGGGGTCTGTAAGGAAATCGTTATCATTGAATGAATGAGTTCTCACTGCAGGGCATCAATGTGATTCTTACTAAAAAATTTGTAAAACACTGAAAATAGACCAGTAAACATCTCGTTTCTGCGCCACCGATGTGTCCGTAAATCCACCATAATCCAATATTTTATAACTGAATCCAATGAGCTGCGATGCTTATACAAATGCATAAACTCCAGCTCTCCACCCTAGTGCTCTCCCGCCGTCAGAATGTATTAAAGTTTGAATAATGTATACACACGTTGACACAGGGCACCAGTAAACAACATATAACACCAGTCCATAAATTAATAAGCCAAGTATAAAACTGCGGACTCAGTTATATAATTTTGCTTTAACTTGAAGAGCAGAGCATCAAAGTTTCATATGAATAACCTTAGAGTGTCTTAACTACCATAATCAAACTTTCAGCCATTAAGTACCAGCATGAGGATTGTTTCCGGAAATACAGGGAAATACAAGCTGGACTTTTAAAACCAAAAATCACGTTGCATCACAAAGATAAGGAGAACCATCTCAGATATTCTTCTTTATAGTCTTAAACACACCCAGACCTCTAAAGTGACCTGTGTGTGTATGTGTTTGTTACCTGACAAAAGCTGCTGTCACAAGTAATTGAATAGAAACGCACAGACGGATACAAATTGAGAAGTAAACATCTTCACTTGTCATGCGTTCACCTACACTGCTGTGCCAGAGCAGATGGTGTATACAACCCAGGGTTCACTTCCTGAAAACAAAGAAACAGAGAGGAGGGGGGGGGGGGGGAGAGAGAGAGGACAGAGAAAGTGTATCCTGTCCCTCATAGTCCATCCCAAAGAATTACTGTCAGCAGAAGACAATGCAGCACTGATAGATTAACACACACACACACACACACACACACACACGTATCATTTCTCTTCATTTGTCTGTCTTTATGTTTCCATCTCTCCTCTCGCCGTCCTTCTTCCCATTGTTCCTGAGGAACAGTGAGCAGAAACTCTAGCTCGTCCTCGTCTATTGTCAGAAGTAATTTTCATCAGCCACTGTCTGCTTACTGAACTTTTAACGACAAACTGACAGAAAGACTGCACTGGCATATGGTCGTTCTGCCATTCCATAGGAGAACATGTATAGCTGGGAGTTAGTGTGTATGCCTGCATATGGGTACAAGTTTTCATTCTTACGGATACAATACTCCTCAGCCTCTTTGATGCATTTTCCCAAAAAGGGATTTAATAAGTTAATCAATCACAAAATAGATCCACAGAATAAAACCATGGAAAACAGATCAACAATTTCATGAAATGTATTACAATCTATAATCCACAAACACAACTGACACTAATCACCACAATTTAAGTGTGCAGCTTCTTGTAGGATTAACCCACCTGTCAATCATGCTGTTCTCTAGACGCTCATCAGCCTGTACTTACACAACACTGTCCTGCACTGAATACTTATTCCTTATCACTGCCTAATGTGTGG
Source organism: Pleuronectes platessa (assembly GCF_947347685.1). Classification (NCBI taxonomy): domain Eukaryota; kingdom Metazoa; phylum Chordata; class Actinopteri; order Pleuronectiformes; family Pleuronectidae; genus Pleuronectes; species Pleuronectes platessa. The sequence goes on from NC_070630.1 coordinate 15,931,066, forward strand.
GAACATTTGTGCTGACAAAAAGTCTAAAATCAATCGCAACCTTATGGCATCACTGTAAGCGACTGCTCATCTCTGCAAGCCCCAGTATATAATGGCATTAATGGTGCATTAAACCCTGTTCACTCAGACCTCTACAACTCGTCACATCATCTGTAAATATCATAATTGACCTAACAGTGAAATATATTTCATTCTCTCTTACTGGTTTAGTCTAAATGATTTGTATTCCTGAGCTAGATTTCCACTCTTGATTTGTTGCTGTGAAGCTGAGGAGTCTTTGGCCTGACAAAGCTCGGAGCGGCAAACATTCCCACAAGCCTGAGCTACCACACATCTCAGCAATGTTATTATGCTCAGCTTTGACGTGACATGATTTTTTTTAATCAAGCTTCTGCCATGTTACTTCTGCCTCATCTCAAGAGCGTTTAGGAATTCACAAACTAAAACCTGTTAGCATTAGAACCAGGGGAAACACTCTTCACCTTCGTCTTTACAATTTCCATGTTGCTTTCCACAACTTCCACTTAATTGCCTGAGGTGTGCTTAGAGCGACAGGTCACTATAGCATCATAGTATGGTCAGAACCACTGTCAGTCAATCAGAACTCTGAACCATCGCACCCCGTCAGGAGGTGTCAGGAGGTTTCTCAGTTACAGACACACGTCTGTCGTCTGTCACAATCGTGACGTGCTGATCTACACAAACTGTCATGATGCCAATGTTCTGATCATTTCCTCCCATCAATGCTGACACATCAATACATTTTAGCGCTATTGGCAGAAGCTCATCAATGTATCCATATACTAACTTCAAAAAGGTCTGTCTGTGGGTCTTTGGAATGCACATCTCAAGAACCAATTGGCTTCAGTTAAATGACATTGTATTTGTATAGCACCAAATCATAATATACTTTATCTCAAGGCACTTTAAATAGAAGGTTGAGACCTTGACATGTGCATTGAGAGCGAAGTGCAGCGTCAACTTAGGTGCACAACATTCATTTTGCTGCCGCAATTCTAAATAGAACTGAATTACAGAGCCTTTATTTTGAACAGTTGTGATCTAGGGTCTGAGCTTATATTGTAGAACTGTTGAAGGACTCACTAATGATAAGGAATTATTCTGAAGTAGCTCAGGCGCATATACACAGACAGGCATTGCACTAGTAGAGACACAAATCCATCAATGTTCAGTTCATTTAGTCCTTTCAGATGTGTGTTCCTTTATAACAAACACAACACTTAAGTTTCAGAACCTATACCTTTATGGATACTCTAGCTCTACTGAGCTCAATACAAATGTGAGTAGCTTCACATTATTCTTTCCAGTTTCCATGTTGTTTAAATAGCAACGGCACTTGCGCCCATCATTTTTTCCTATGTGGCACCATGCCACAAGCTTCTTACAGCTCTCATTACTGGTCAATACACATCACAGCCCACTTACGTGACATATTGTCTAGACTGCCTCAGAGTTCAGACAATATGTAACTTAAGGAGCAGTTCACAGTTTTTTACTAATATTGGGCAATGAAATATTAGTCCATGCCAAAGTTGGCAGATCCTTTGTAGGAGACATCTACACTGTGTTGATATTCTAGCTTCTCTTATTGTTCAACAGTTAGTCATCAAGAACACATTTTCATTTATTGCACAGCACGCACATCACATGCAGAGACAGAGTTAACTCTTTCAGTTTCACAAAAAGCCATTTGTATAAGTTTCTGCTTTAGAGACTAGGCCTTCATCCAATTAAAAAGTCCCAAATCTTTGAAAAATCACCCCAGAACAATTTGCATTATTAACTATTTTATCGATCCATAGACTATGAAGAGTACCCTCATTTAATCAAAGAGGTGTGCAGAATATTCATGTGCAGTACAGCGGCTGATGCCAAAAGAAATAGTTCAGGAACAAGCCAAAATTTAGCTGCAGCAGCAGAACTGCTGCCAGATTGAGGTCGGATTTCGTATCTCTGCTTTTATACTGAGCAGAGTTTTTGAAGTGGTTTTATTTAATAGAATATTAAGATGCGGCTGAATGGTTCGCGCTACCTCTCTCTATGCACAAGAAAACTTTGTCTTCATACACACACACTGAACACAGACCCCAACCGGATTTCACATGGATTTGCACAGCCTGGAAAAAAACCATAATGCCACCGTATTTTACATAAAATTCACAGCTCGAGGATATAAAGAGTCAAACACACAAGTCAGCTGAGCAGCAGCCCTGCTGAGGTCAAATCCAACTCAGACAATCTGCCCACACTGCAGAGCTGTCTCACCAAACCTCAGCGAGGCAGAGAGAAGAGAGAAGAGAGAGGGGAAAAAGAAAAAAAAAAAGTGTTTAGGTGTGTGGGAGATAACCAGAAGTAAAGACGAGTCCTTTTCCATTCAGTGCATTTGAATAGAAGATAATATGAAAACTGAGGAGAAAGAGAGAAAAAGACGGAGAGAGGAGACGGAAGAGATGAGCACGAAAGCGTTAGTAAACTCTCAGCAGGTAACCGCAGCATTTATCCTTAAATCCTGACAGGTTTGCTTTGTCACATACCGTTTGAACGAGCAGCTTCTGTATAATTCTGAGGATCAAAAGTAAAATGTGTAGTGATAGCGGGTTGCAAACACATTGCCGGCTTGGCAGAAGGTGCTTCAGCTGGTGCTGGAAAGAACGGCTTTATGAAATTACACAATATGCAACCATCAACAGGCATTAGAGGGGATTTTAAAGAAAGAAAGAAGAAGTGTTCTGGCCCTCAGTGAGGGGATCGGTTGGCAACTAAATTTAAAGCAGTTATCATTTCAAGATTTTTTACAGATTACACTGGGTAACAAATTCTCTGAGTAAAGGTTGCTCAGTGTTGAGATAATGAGATCAATCCTGTGTGTAAAATAATTTAATAAAGCAATTAACCTACATTAGACAGAACTACTTTCATAAACTAAATTTGTATTAATTGATCATCGATCACTGAATTCTGCATTTTTTATTAATCCTAAAGTGGTTAAAGAACAAGGGGAGCAAAAGAGTGAAAGAATGTAAGAGAGCGGAAAAAAATAAATAAAGAGCAAAAGAGTGACAGAGCAAAGAGCAAAGAGCAAAGAGCGAAAGAGCAAAAGAGCAACTGAAAGAACGAAAGAGCAAAAGAGCAAAAGAGAGATTCAAAGAGTGAAAGAAAGAAAGATAAGAAATACAAGACAGATGAAACATCCAAACATCAGCTTGTTTTTCAAGAATCTTCTCCCTAAGTCCCTAAACCCAGCATGCACACACACGCACACACACACACCTGTATTTCATGCCCGTGTGTTTCCCTGTAGACTCCTTGAGCGAGATGTGGCGCGGTGTAAAGGAACCGAAGCTGCGGGCGATGATGGCCACGGTGCGGAACTTGGCCCGGGCTTGGTTGACCACGTTGGGGCTGGTGGCGCTCTGCTTGCTGTGGTCCCCATTGCCCCGTTTCAGGTTGTGGTCTGTGCAAGCGATAGACACCTGCATGGCTGAGCTTCAAGGCGGCGGAGCAGGAGCTTTGGAAAAGTACAGTCGGGGAACTGAAGGAGAGCAGAAACAGCCTGGAAAAAACTCAGGTGGTTTTTGAAATCTATCGATTCAACGTTGTGTCCTTTAGAAGTTCATGCTGGGAGATGAATTAAGTCTTCAGTTCCTCACTTCAGTGCATCACTTTGATATGTGAAGACAAATCTAACGGTTAAGGCTTTTGCTCTGTGTTGTTGATCACCTCTTCCATTTCAAGTCTTTCCGTGTAGAAGAAAAGCAGCAGAGCCGGTCAACCATCAAAAGCCAGAGAAGTACAAAGCCTCCTCAGTTCTTCTGTAGGATCGCAAAGAATGTATTCCCCCCACCGGTCTACACCCCTGCTCCTGTGTCCTGCCTCTGGTAACGAGCTCAGAGAGTTTTTCTATCACAATCAGAGGTGGTGGATGGAGAGAGTGCAGAGGAATGAAACAGAGAGACGACGGGGAGATGCGACCCAGGCGCTTCGCTCTCCCTGGTCTGACTGTGAGAAGAGAGAGAGAGAGAGAGAGAGAGAGAGCAGTAGTGTTTGTGTGTGTGTGTATGAGAGAGAGACAGAGAGAGCGAGAGAGAGAGGGGAGAGGAGGGTGAAGGAGGAGGAGACAGGGTCAGAGAACAGATAGGGAGACAGAAGGCAGGAGATAACGAAGGAAGTAAGGGGGGAGTCTCAGGTCTCTGCAGGGTGCACCATCAGTCGTCCACAATCAGCACTTTCTCATCTTGTCACTACTTCTTTTCCGCACCTCGCGCCTCGCTCCTCTCCTCCTCTCGCTTCCTCTTGTTCCATGGCTGCTGATGTTAACGCGAGTCACTAATGTGCTGGTGCCCCAGTTTCCTCCCCTCTTCTTCTTTCCCCCCTCTCTCCCTCCGTCTTCCTCGCTCTATATCCAATATTCAATTCTCGACTCTTTTTACCTCTCTTCCTGATTTTTTCTCAGAAGGGCAGCTCCTTCGCCGACAGCGCAGCTTCAGGGAACTGAGAGAGCGCGTTGCAACACAGCCCTCTTTCTCTCTCTCTCTTTCTCTCTCGCTCTCTCACTCCCACTCTGTTTCTGTGTCTTTAGCTCCCACCCATCTCACCTACCCTCTCTGCACTCTGTTTTCTCACCTGTCACCCATCTTTGAAATTCCCTTCATTTCATCCTGTACCAACATTTCCATCCAGCAGCAAGGCTTTTGCCTTCTAATTCTTCTGCTCTATGTACAATATTCTATTGATCATATTCCCTTTTTCTACTTTTTCATTCTTCCACACAGGCAGCAGCCAATGGGCTGGAGGCTTATTTTTTTTCTGGTTATCTGTTCGTCCGTCTGTATCCATCCCATTCTTGTGAACGCATTATCTCAAAAACGTCTGGAGGGAACATTTTTACATTTGGCTCAAACAATCATAAGGACACACGGAATAACTGATTTGATTTGAATGATCAAAGGTCAAAGTTCACTGTGACCTCGTGAATATAATTGTTTGCCTTATGAAAGTGGTATCTCCAGAACGCCTTTGAGAATTCTTCCACATTTGGCACAAACATTGACTTGGAATCAAAAATTAATTGATTCGATTATGATAGCCAAAGGTCAAGGTCACTGGGGCTTCCCAATTTTGACAAATAATTTTCTTAAAGATTTCAGTGGTCAAAGGTAAAGGTCAAGGTGACCTCATATGATTCTGGAAAAAAAAATATCCCGGATGGCAACCGCACTGGTTGGCAAAGGCATACAATCACAGTGTAATATTTTCTGGACCAGTAGTTTATCTACACAAGTCACAAATATTAGGTAAGCTCTGTGTCCCTCAGTCATAGCAGAATACATGTCCCTGCTTCAACTATGCCACCTTGCATCTTTTCTTCAAGCTCTTTGCTTTCTCCACAGGAGGAAAACATTTTGTGACCGGGATATTGAATTCTTTTCAGAAGCCAACTTATTTTGTGCATTTCTGAATGTGCCCATACACAAGTCATGGAAAAGCTACAGTCAGGAACCTGTTTGCTAACATAGTCATCCTTTTCCCCATAAAATCCCTTCACACACACTGTACAAGCAGCCCCTAGTACGCGGGTTAAAGAGATGAGGATGAATTAACCAGATGAGGGAATCGTGCACTGATCAGAATCAGCAGGCTGAGGCATAACAGCTGAAGAGAGGGAATTTTTGCTCCTGTGGGTGTGTTCGATTACAGCCCATCCAAGTGTCTGACTGAATGAGATTGACTGTGCATGTGCGTTTGTTTGCAAAGCAAGGTGTTTATGTTGTTTGTTCTCCAGTAATTCTATTAGGGGTATTAAGCTGAGGTAAACAGAGCATTTTGCTAAAGGGTCCCTGAACCGTCTCTTTGTGTCTCTTTGTGTGTGTGTGAGTGTGTGTGTGTGTGTGTGTGTGTGTGTGTGTGTGTGTGTGTGCGCGCGCGCGTGCGTGTGTGTGTAATCAACAAAAAAGAGACAAATGCGCAATGGTTTGGTTTGGTTTGATTGTCTGTTGTCAGGAGATGCTTTTACAGAAAGGCTTTATTTAAAAAAATGCTGTGACAACAATGAACAGGAAAGTGGTTGTAAATATCATGGAAATGTCATGCTCATCTCTGTGGCAACGGACTGGATCTTCAAAAATCCGAACGTGAACTGGAGGGAGGCACGGAAAACAAACTTTACCACACTTAAAATGTCACTCAAGGTCAGAAGTATTTGTTCTTCAGACTCTGGCCTTAAGCTCCTTTTTAAATTCAAAATAAAACAAAAGATACTGCATTAATTTGCAAAGACTCAGCTTTAACCTGAGTATGTGTACATGCATAAAGGAAGTACTGTATGGTAAACTTAGCTCTGAAAACGTACAGTGCCTGAATTTAATACTTTATTTTATAATGTTTACCATTATAAGTATAGCAAGAAAAGATTCTTGTTAAAAGTGATATGTTGGCATGGCCATTACAACATGAAAACCATCTTGTTGTAATTATAAGATTTTCACTTTATACCATGATGCTGATCAGAGTCTTTAGCTTCTCTGGCAGCCTTGGGCTTGAATATTCAATTTGTGGTTTACATGAACTGCCATTAAATTTGGTATGCACATCCATGTCCCCCTCAGGATGAACTTAAATAACTTATAAATGAAAGGTTCACCACACATCATCACTAAAGAGCAGAAAAGGAAGCAAAAATAAATGTTAGTGTAAATATGTTAAAGTGCAGTATTTAACCGCCAATATAAAAATTTAGATTAGGTAGTAGAGAGTAGAGAACAAGATCGACCACCAGATACTCAAAGCTTTCAGTAGTTTAACTTTTATGGTTTTACAGTGTTACTGATATATATATATATATATACTGGGTACAGTATAAAAAAAGAATTAAGATTTTATAACAAATGTCCCAATCCAGAGTAACAGAGTATATGAATATTTCAGATCTCCATACCACCAGGTCTATAGCTTTAAAAGGGTACCATCAATACAATATCAATTTGTGTTGCAGGTTAAAAGAAAAGGATATACTTTTATGTGAATAAACAAACTCCACTGACCTTGTCCGTTTGGACAGTGGCTCTCCCAGGGAGAGAGTTTAGTTTTTTCTAAAGTGACTTATGGAAACCAGGGTCACCGCAGCTTGTTGAGGTAACCGGTTATCTCTAACTGCGATCTGGATAAAGTCCCTGTTTTAAATTGCTATATTTCATCGATTTTCAACAACACAAGCGAATCCTGCAATCAGCCTTTTAATCAGCTCATCTCTGACCTCAATCTTCAAACCATTGCATCTTTTATCAGAATACATAAAAAATGTCAAATGACAAGATTACTGTTATATATATGATTTTATGTAGTGTACCTATCGTGTGTTGTTGTGCACACTACTCCTGCACAGAGGAGAGGGTCAGATGGCAAGTGATTATTTTTCCAATCCCATTTCAGTCCTTTAAAATTGAGCTCTTCATATTACCTCCACCCTTCCTGTCCCATCTGCTTCACCTTCCTGAGAAGACGTACCCAGCCTCGGATCAATCACACACCTAATGGAAAAGCCCTTTCTCGGCAACTCATTCCAGATCGATCCCGTCCTGCTCCTTTGGGCATTCCCAATGCGATTCCCCATATGGAACTGGAGCCGGCTTAAATACTCTTTCCTCTAGTGAAGTGGAAAAGTGCGGGAGGGCAAAGCACTGTGGTCGCAAGGTGTGTTACTATCCTGTCCACACAGTGTACACACAAACAGGTAAAATAATTATGCGTGTGTGTGTGTGTGTGTGTGTGTGTGTGTGTCTGTGTTTGTGGTGGTGGTGTGGGGGGTAATGTACAAAAATGGAAACTTAAATTTCAAACAAAGTAAACATCACTGCCCACATACTTCCATGAGTTCTTTACGTTGACAAGCAATTCATCTACAAGAGGACACCGCAGAGTCGATGCCTGAAGCTTCTTACCAACTCACAAGTCTCACATCAAAAAGTTGAAATTTCTTCTTTGTGTCCTATGGTTGTTTCGCTTGTAGTGTAGGCTAAACTGCCCCCTTGCAAATTCTGCCAGGAATGCTCTGTTTCATCCATTTAGTCCTTAACCATAAGCAGAAGGCTCTGTCCGTTTCCATATATGGATTTAACGTTGAGGATACATGAGCCTCAAGTGAGTTTGTAAGGGAGGTATGGTACAGTTGTATCCCACTTGAGCAAAATCCCCAAAAGAAAAGCCAAAGCATCTTAATATCCCCCTGGTGGCTGGCTGCAGTATGACAGCCCAGACTTGTAATTGGTTGGGTGGGTGTATCGGCTTCAAGTCAATACCATGGCTCTGCATAAATATCATTTGGTTTCACTTCTGGTTAAGGGGTGGTGGAATGGAGACCTGTCTTCCATCTTTATATAAAGTCTATTGTATGGAAACATGCCATTGCTCTGTTGCCCATTAATGATATCTGATTTCTGTATGACGAAATTGGCACCAAGACATAACGACATCAACAGTATGATTCAAAGTTTAATAATTATTCTGTGCGTGGGTGTGCGTGTGTGTGAATGTGTGCGTCTCTGGCCTGTGATCTCTGACTCTGCTCTTCCATCTGAATTAAACTCAACTAATGCAGCACTCAGTAAGCCTCTGAGGGGTTTTGCAGCTGTGTCCCTTAATGAAAATGTTGTTGGTTTCACACGGCCCATTTCTACCATCTATTCATCAGGTTGCACATATTGGCCTTTTCACTATTTTCCTGAGTATTATCTCTGCTTTGTTTTTGTTTTCCCAGCAGCTGCCCCATAAGCAATAAGTGATGACATACTCGTAACTCTGAGGGTAAGGCACTGACTGTCCTACTTTTGCACCTATATGTGTGTGTGTGTGTGTGTGTGTGTGTGTGTGTGTGTGTGTGTGTGAACATGCATTACTGCAAGAGCTACGTCAGCAAAAGCCTACATATAGAATTCCCCATAACACGCCCCACACTGTATATATATATATACACTGTGTGTGCACGATTTTGCAGTTAAAATTGCCAAAAGATAACATCAAATTATTCATCCTAGAAGAAAATTATTTCAAACCATTTGATATCTGTGTTCCATCATGTCCAACTGAGGCCATACCAATACAATGAGAGAAATGATTATACACATATGAGCTATTTTTAAGCTCATACACATATTAGCCTACAAACAGATTTAGCCAATTATAGGGAAGGAGGAACTAACATCTGATTTGACTCTTTGGATGTCTATACTCATCATAAAAAACTGTTCTTAAAAGCATCCGGCCATTGAGTTGCCTCATTATCATATATCTCTGATTTGTGTAGAAAATAGTAAAGTGACATAGTCCATTACATCTTACATTGCTTTCCCTGCTAGGTTGTGCACCACCAGTTTGATAAAGGGTCTTTAATTCATATTCCAAAACAGATTTAATACGACTTAACTACCTCATAGAGTATAAATCGGAATTTAATCATTCAGAGATAAGATTAGTTTTACAATATCATAAAACAGGAAATTAAAAAGTGAATATTAACTGTTACTGAACCAGTGTCCTCTAAAAAAAACTCAGCACTGTAAATGTGAATTGTGCCCTTGTCTGCAGCTCTGCTCGAGGTGACGCAAGTTGACAGGACAACATCAGGGTTATCAGGCCTCCTCGTGACTACAAGCTCCTCAACTCCGCCCATAGAACTGAGCTGTCCCCACTTCCCTTCATCTGTGGCAGCTGTATGGGGGCGGGGGTTGTCATCCGTGAGATATGACACTGTTGTAAAGTAAATCTGACTTTTGATGAGCTGATACTTGTATCAGAGCTGCATATTAAGCGAAAGAAGAGTGGACGACACTACACGTGAAACTATGGATAAAACGTAAACTTCCATCTCAAAGAGACGATATGATTAAAAGTACGAACGTCTGCATGGCTTATGGGACTTAAGAAATAATAAAACCCAAAACAGAGGGAGCAAAAATTGTTAATAGTGGTTGAGGCAACAAGTCTTTCCAATATAAATTTTATTAATTAATTTTAACCGCATTAAAAAACGAACAGAAGAGTTTCACATGACTGTTGGTGTAGGGTTGGTAATGGATAATCGAATATTCGATTATTCGTCATTAAGAATTCATTCGAATAAAAATCCAAGCCTAATGAATAATCATTCTAGTCCAGCGCATTATGAGAACAATATCTTCAGGTATCTTGTGCGAGCGCGACATCCTACAGCAGATGAATGTAACGGGTGCTAAATCCCCGTCAGATATCTTAACGGACTATTAGTTCAGGTCAGTGATGTGTACATCTAAAGAAATATGTATTCACTCTAACGGCCCGTCCCTTCCCGTAAACTCACAGACCAGGGTTCCTTAACTGAAAAATAAATACATTTAGTTATTGTGTATATATATATATTTATTAGAGCTGTGAAAAATAACGCGTTAACGCGTTATGATTAAATTACAGGATTAATTCGTTGTTTTTTTTTAACGCATTTAACGCATGCGCAGAAGGACCTTCCAATTCCGCCGCCTCTGCACTAGTTGTCACGCCGGGTGACGCGGAAGCGACGCCGAAGCGAGGCGTCGCTTCGGCGCGCAGCGCCAATCCTCTGGCTCCCATCCACTCCCATGTTAAACCGCAGCGCTGAACACACCGGAGGCTGAAGCGTAGCGTTGTGCCGCGGCTGCCTAGCGCCGTGAAGCGATCGTTTCGGCGTCGAGTCTATTTTTTCCGCTTGACGCGAGCGTATCGCAACAGGAAACACACTGAAAAATGATTTTAAACGATATAGATGACATATTTTATATGATATAAATGATCAAATATGCATCCCATACTTTGTATTCACGTTCTGTTGTCTTGGAGTTTTAATTTTACCACTTTTACCAAGCACATTATTTAATGTCCCCCTCTGCCCATCCACTACAGCCACACAAGCAGTCATAAAGATAAAAAGAGAGGGGGGGGGGGGGGCTACGTATTCTCCACATAGGCTTGAGTGGAGAATACGTAATTTACCCTCGACACCCGACATTTACCGGAGCTAACAGCGGAGAAGTTCTTCAACATGGATGACATTAAATTAATAATTGAAGTGGAGAAGTAACTTGAGTTGTTGATTCTCAGCATATGTTGTATAAAGACAACACCAAAAAAGACACATGTTGGGACGCTGTTGCAGTTAATGTTGGAGCAACAAGTAAGTATATGCTCAAAAAAAATGATTAAATGCCGTTTTTACTGCAGGCTGATAACAGCAGAAGTATGTGATATTATAAGTAATGCGCGGCGCTTCGGCGTCGCTACCGCGTCCGGTGTGACCAGCCAAGCGCCGGCGCGCCAGGGATTAGCGCTTACGCCACGCTTCGGCGTCGCTTCCGCGTCTGGTGTGAACCCGGCGTAATGCAGTCAGACGGCAGCTGCCATTCAAACAAACAAACAACATGGATAATTCTGATGAACCTGAGGACCTTCTGGACGGGAAGATCGTGTTCCAAAAAAACAAAGATCGAACATTCAGTAAAACCAAGGTGATATGCACACTCTGCGAGAAGTTATCGTTTTGACGTAGCAATACCCGCCTAACCACCGCAACGCGAAGCATGTGTTGGTCGGCGAGGGGCGTTCAAGTGGAATGCGCCAAACCAGACTCACTCGCAGGACACATTGTGCAAAAGAAGCGGTCAGCTTTACTGTCAGAGAATTTGAACAAGTTAGTTTGCCTCACCAACTGGCTAAAGAACGAGTAGCTAAGAGGGCCTTTAGAGGCATTAGATTGTATCATGGTGTGGTTAATGGTTGTGTGACAAAAAATATAAAAAATGTCAACCATCCTATGGCTAAGAAGCTCAAATAATTTCTGTTTGATTTAAAAAAAAAAAAAGTTTTATTCAACCACACAATGGCTAAGGAGCCCGAATATTGTTTAGGATGAAGATTATATTAATGTTCCATATGGAAAAGCAATGATAACTGCTGAAGAACTGCTGAGTTGCAGCACAAAAGAAAAGTTAAATGTCATAAATCTTGTTTTCACAAAAATATTCCGAGAAAATCGGTAATGTGATTAATCATGATTAATCCATAGAAACCTGTGATTAATTTGATTAAAAATTTTAATCATTTCACAGCCCTAATATTTATTTATCATTCAGATAATGGAACATATATTTTCACAGTGAGCCTCTTTAACACAATTGAATTCAAGCAACAAAATAGAACTTCAGTTTATATTCGAATTTAGTATCAGCGAACAGAGACTAACCAAATATTATTTCAACACGTCATTTAAGTGCACTGCACCACGGTGGGCATGAAGTCCAGATATCGCAATGGAATTGTCCATAGAGTTCATGCCGCACACTTCGCTCTGTAAAGTCAGTCAACAGTGTCCATTTCACTTATCGGGCACCCGGTATGGGAGATGTTTCGTTGTAGCCGTAGCAGGAGCTGTAGCAGGAGCTAACTTCAAGCCCAGTGCTGCCGTGGAGAAAGTCAGCGCCAGAGTACTCACGGGAGGAGACACGAGGGGAGGAGGGGAAAGAGCTTGGAGAGCGCAACACACTTGAATCTGTCGTGCGAATCACCGTGGACTCGCTAAGACTCGCTAAGACCCCCCCCCGCCTTAGCAAATAATTCAATAACGTTATGAATATTCGAACATGAAAACTCCTGTAGAGTCCCATCCCTATGTTGGTGTCAATTAAGCATAATTTCTGTGCCTTGCAAATATATTATTAGTGAATGCATAATGAATAGAATAGTGATTACTGAATATGACCATTTTAAAACACCCACATGTAATTTAAATGCCTTAAGATGTGTCTACAGCGTAAATCTCATACTTACCATTGAGCAGAACAAGCGGACAATAGTCTGTCATTTAACAACACATACCCACAGTAATCTATTTTCTATGCTTCCAGCCAAGACTGAGGCCACAGGGCAGGTGGACAAACAAATAGGGAGCATGAATACTTCATTAGTTAAATGTCCATTAAAATCCATAACAGCAGCAATTCTATTTCACCCCTGTCATTTCCCTGATCGCACTCTCAGCACAAACAGCGAACAATGAATCTGTTACACACCCATCACTAACAGCATTGTGCTCAAGGCTGAATTAAGCCAACGACAACATGCAGCTTAGCCTCCTTTACTTTTTATGTTTCATATATTTCATACAATAATAATGCAATCTATTTTCAAGAGCAGGCATTCAGTAGTTCAGGAGAACCACTATCAGACATGCAGCTTCAATATGATATTTCATATGCCTCCATCTCTTGTGCAGATATTATTATACGTTCATACAATTATGTATATAAATGTATACCTCGGCATGCTGCTGTATTACAGTTACAATGTGGTGTCACATAATCCTGGTGAGAGCTCATATGTGTCGCCAGAAAAGGAGAAGGATTTTATTTCCTCTGCATATATTTACTGTTAGTAAAGCATAGTGGTTAATAAGCAGGAAATGATCACCAATACTACACCGACAGTCATACTTTACTCCCAGGGATGCACCCCTGGATTATTTTAGGAATGAGTGTTGGTTTTAAGGTCATATCAATCATGGACCATACCATAAATACAGATTGGTGCTGGGTGTCAAATGAAAATCACTCACCTCCACTTAGCTTTGTAACTACATGTCATTAGTGTTATCGTGGTATGGGTCAATATGAGACCTGCACAAGACATCCCTTTCCACCCTAAGAAAAATAAAAGCCAATTTTTCTGGGCTTTAGCATCCTGCATCACGTAAAGCTGTGTAATCCATTTGCCAAATGTGAAGGTGGGTCAGATGGGTAAGTTTACTCTTCACACTGAGCAGGAGAATTTATATTCCCCCACTCATCTTAGCATGAAAGCCAGAGTTTCCATCCGGCGGCTGAGCACTGAGGGGCGGCACAGCGGAAAGACGCCAGACCCTCTGCAGCTGCTACCTCCACTCACAGCAACATCAACAACATTTCCCCTGAAAATAAAACAACCTCTCCCAACTGAGAGCTGATTAATAAGTAAAGTTCATGACTAAAAATTAAGATTTTATTTTTTGTAAAAAAAAAATATATATAACATGTGTTCAATAACATTTCCGTCACCGTGATCGGAGCCAGAGTCAATAAAAAGTCTACTGCAGAGTCATTTGACCTGGGTTTGATGCTGATTGCATCCCTTTCCTTCGTGGGTGTTAGTGGGGTTTTAGACCAGTGGAAAAGGGGCTTTAGATAAACCTCTCATTAACTATCTAATGATACAGATACTAATAGAGCAGGATTTGCAGTACATGTGATATTTGTTGAGTGTATTTAGTTCTATTTGGGGTACAACATTTAAGTTCACTTTGACGAACAGCCGTAAACACATAGGAGCATTTCAACACACAGCTCAATGGCTTAAGCATCACTCTTTCCTCTCTGTTATCACCCACTCAAACACCCACAGCCACACAGGGACACACACACAAAGGGGCAGGTCACCACTAGGTCATAATCCTGAGAGTATCCATTAAGTGGCTGTCATTGTTCTCAGAGGAGCATTAGATTACAAGCTGGTTATTTAGACTTGAGACAGCTGGTGGAGATAAGAAGTGTCAAAGAGTTATGGGCTTCTATCTGTCACTAACTGAACCAGTCACCTCCTGTCTCTATGCTGAGGGTATGAGTCCTCAAGTCAAATGGTAACAAGCCAAACAGCGGTACGATACTGATCAAGTAATAGGTGATATGTGTTGTAACTTGAGTAGTCAGATACCTTACGACTGATTTGTCTCCAGACATCAATAACTTTCAGGCTATAATTAATTTATTTTAATTAAACACCTCAGTAGGCGCAGATCCAGAATACAATTAATTAGCAGGAGTGCAGTGGAGGTAGGCACAGTTTAGAACCACTGAATGTCCTGCAGTGAAACTGCATGCCCATGCAATGGAAACTTTCCAATTAAAAATAACATGCTGCTCCAGTAATGTCATGAAAGTAATGTCATGAAACTACACACCACGAGAAACATACACACATGTACTACACAGTTTTTTTCAAAACTACAAAGACTGTTCACCAAGCCGAATTAAAAGGTTGAAGTGGGCAGTGCCGAATTTAGGGCAAGTAAAGAACGAAATGCTGAAAACCTTCTAAGCAAGTAATCCATTGTAAAGCCAAGAGCCGTGATAAAATTCTATCATAGATTCTATCAAAACATATCCTGGCAAACCCTCAGTTCATGTTCATTCCTAGGGGACTTTATCGGTGGATAAGAACAGAGCTACAACAAATCACATCGACATAACATGTATGACAGAAAAATCTAAATAAACTACTATGAACAGCAGCTGTTTGTTACTTGTTTTCTAGAAAATATACAACTTTATTAAGCACTGCCTCCATAGCAGGTTACTCCAAATTACAGTTAAATCAAGTTGCAGTTTAATAGCACATCAATAAATTGAATAATATAATTGAGTATAGACCCAAGCTTTTCAAACAGTGATCATATCAGAAGTGGGGTAATCTGTGGCATATGAGCTTTAAGTCAAGTAGGTTGGTCACCACCACGTTGATGTGCGTGCATATATAGCAACTCTTGCACTGTTAGCACTAGGGATGGGCGTTCGATTAAATTGTCTTCGTCGATTGTCGGGAGAGTTAATGACGAATTTTCGATTAATCATTAATATTTTCAAGTTAAAAAATTCACTATTTACAAGCTACATTAAAATGCAGTGGGAAAAAAAAGCGTGTTTCCTCATTGAGATCTTTATTACAAGATGAACAAAATATGCGCTGCCGTAATCTTAAGCAGCGGAGTCGACAGCTAGAAGCCGGTGCTACTAAACACAACTGACCCTCGTTTTTTTTCCCTCCAAAATAAAATAATAATAATATAAAAAAACATAATGTTAAACAACAACTACAAATATATAATACTTAGGTCTGACAGGTTTTGCCAAATGTAACTCAAAACTATCAAACAAGGTACTGAGTCGAGAAAGCTTCATAAAAATAACCAGTAACTCACATACAACTTCAGCACCAGCCTACGGATTTGTGTTGAGAAAGATGAGCATGTTAACATGCTCTGAGGTCAGAGGCGAACGCAGCCTGGTGACCGTCAGTCCAGCCGCCGGAAAACCCGCTCTGAGGGGACTGACGTCGCCGTGACACACAGGTAGCTCCGTGCTAACTTGGCTAGCCTGGCCGCGGCTCCGGTGTTTGCGCTCCCCTCGTCCGTGTCAGACAACGCAGGCTCCTTGTCTCCCCCAGCCTCTGGGATAGCTTCGCAGTGTTGGCAGTGAACCAAGTCATTTTTTAACTCAAAATGGTCCCATGCAACACTTCGCCGTGACCTCTTCATGTTTACTTTGGAAATGGAACTACACGGTAACTCGCAGCCAGTCGCAGGTAACTGAGTAGGACTGTGGCGTTTTTTTCAAACACTGCCCCCCGTGGTCAAATGTGTAATTAGCGAATTTCTCGATGAAAAAATGATTTCATCGAGGAAATTCTTAATGATCAATTAATCGATCGTCGATTAATTATGCCCATCCCTAGTTAGCACCATATGTGACATATACTGGAATGTTTTGCGTGCACAAAAGGACAACGACCTCCTTATAAAGTGCCTGCGAGCAAGGCACTGTGTCCTCAGACTTCTGCAGAGCTTCAGCATGCCAGGTTTGTTTTCCTGTGTGTGCATGTGCATGTGTGTAGGTTAACGTTGCACTCTTCCCACTGATGCTCAGGTCATTGTATTCATCCTGGGTCACTGATGTAAATACAAATGTGTTCAAAGAGTGAAAAAATAGGAAATAAAAAATTTCATTTTCTCACAGTTTGCTTTATGAAGTAAATCTCAGCATAGAAGCATGTTTAATCTACCAGTATTAGTTGGGTAATACCTTATCCCTTTGAAATAATATCAATGAATACATCCTAAACTCACTGTGTCTGATACTC
Organism: Pleuronectes platessa; assembly: GCF_947347685.1. Classification (NCBI taxonomy): domain Eukaryota; kingdom Metazoa; phylum Chordata; class Actinopteri; order Pleuronectiformes; family Pleuronectidae; genus Pleuronectes; species Pleuronectes platessa. The sequence goes on from NC_070630.1 coordinate 15,948,028, forward strand.
TACATGTTGCATTTACAGGAAAACCTCCGAGAGCAAAACTTCTCCCCAAGCTTTTGTCTATTGTAACCAAATGCATGACATAATGAGGGTGTTCTTCAACTTGCACAGTGTAATAAGCACATCCTCCTACACTACCTGCACCACAATTAGCTATTTGTTGCAGAGAGCAGCGTTCCTGACTGCTAGAGACTCTCCAGAAATGGACACTTGATAGTCAAGAGTGGTAACATCGAGAGAAAACCATCATCTCAGTAATAGCATTGCTATGGAAACAGTATGGAGGCGTTATGTGTGGGAAAAAGCAGCAATAAAATAACACCAGGCAAGAATAAAGATGCCAGATGGCAACCAGGCAGCATCTGGAGAAACTGAGGGGTACATGTATACTTGTTACCTTGGAAAAGATGGTTGATAAAAAAGTAGTGTAATAAAAAAGGATGTTAAAGATACTTAAATGGGCTGAGCTTTGACTACAATTCATCTCCACTTTCTTATAATTTTACCTTAGACTGTAAAGTTTGTGAAGTTCATGCTACTTACAGTATGTTTTTTCTTCAGTCTCACACTCCTTTGTTCAAAGACATTGTGTATGGTGTGCAGTACTGCATGGGTGTAAAGGTGTCAGTGTGTGTATTTTAGAAAATGCATCACCAAGAAAACACAGCCATTTGAACCATCAATTGGAAAATCAATTCAATGAAAGCCCTAAACTCTGCAGCACTTAACAAGTTCTCATATTTTCTTTTTCATTTGAGCTGAGCTGCATTAGGATTGTAACATTTCAACACACACTAACACAATCAATACAAAGGTCAGAGCACCGGTTTTTGTATTATAACCTTTCCCTTTGGACATAAAATTACAGTACATTATGTGAGGCTCTGAAAACCCATGTAAGCTGCTCAATTATACAAACAATATCTGTACATTGCAACTGTGTGTACATCAATTTAATGTTATAGCCGAACTAATTTAACTGAACACGTACACTGCTGGGTAGATTTTTTATTATTATCATTTATATTCAATACTCGGATTTGAAAGGTAACTAGTATATAAAGTTGCCAAATAAATGTAGAAGATTAAAAGAAAAAATGATGCTTCCTGCATTAGCACTACAGGTTGCCACGTAGTCTTAATTATTGGACCTAATCTAAAGCTGGGTTAGGGTTAGAACTAGAACAACACAACATGCAAAAATATTCCTTGAAAAAAAGACCCAAGGTCAATTATACCCAAATTTGTCACAAACACACCCACACAGAAATAAAAAACACTGGCTTGGTACCAAATGACACTTCTGTTGAATGTATTATGATATTTACAGGAGTTGTATCACAGGCAACTGGACTTGCTTGTGTTTCTTGAAGACGTTGCACCTATCACAAAAGAGGTATTTTCAGTTCTAAACTCAAAAAATTGATTCTTCGTGTGAACCTGCAGAATCTAGACCGGGGGACAGTGATGGCTTTCTACTGTTGACCAATCATGTTTGGGTTTAGGTAAACAGTCCACATGGAGAGCCAACCAGGTGGAACGAACTGATTGAAATGGATTAGCTCTCAGCTTTTTTGATTTATCTGCATTAATATTGTTAATAGAGATTAGCTGAATCATCAAAGTAAACTAATCAAACTGGCCATTTCCACCGGAGACTTGGTTGTTGGATAAAAGCTGATGGGCTCCAAGTTTCACTTACTTTACCTCTGTGGGTCTTGAGTGGCATTATGTTAACACACAGATCATTGAACCCCACCACAAACTATAGAGTCCCCTTAGTTAACATAACGACTCAATATAGGAAAAGACACCCACTAGTCAGTCAGAACTGAAGAAGTCTCTTGGATCAGAGGTGAAACGTCTCCAACAAATATAAGAAAGTCAAGTTGACTATGTACACATGTACAACTCCTGAAGAGACGTGACCTGGATGAATGAGAATCTTCAAAGATATGTTTCATGGATTATCATCTGTATTTCACAAAGATTCCCTTAAGACAAACTGAGCCACAGCTCAGAGAACTGCAGCAAATGAACAAAGCCCCATCCAGACTCTATTAGCTTGAAAATAATTAGGAAAGCCTGACCTCGGTTACCGGATTAAGTCTTTGTTACCAACAACAACAAAAAACCTTGAACCCCAGTAATTGACATTCACTGTGGTATTCTATTTTATATACTATTATCTAACATGACATAGCTCCTTTGGAGACAGGGCTGCTCAGAGTCACCTTGCTCTTTCAGTCAGTAAATTAAAGTTGGTGCACTCTATAACCCCCTGGAAAAAGACTGGTCTTGGTTGGCTGGGCAGCTACAGTCAGTAAATTGCAGCATGGAGTTCAACAAAAAAAAAGTGCTTGGAGCTATAAAACCAAAGCTTGAATGAAGGAGAAAAGGGGAGAATTCTTTTTGAATGAAAATCCTTTCTCATGCTACTTACTCAATGTTCAGTATTACTCTGAGGACTGGATTTAATGCCTGTCTGCAAGCCTTTGTGCCGGCAGGAAGCATTTTGCATTTGCGCTGAACAAGGTGCTCAAGAGACAAACAGAGTGAGACTTCATGTGCTTCATCTACCATCTTCATTTTGTTAGGATTAAACTAAACACCAGTGTCTCGTCTCTCGTGCGTCTCCACCTGCTTCAATGCTGTGCTCTGATTAACTGATGATTGCAGGCTGCATCCATAAAATTACTTTCATACCGTTGCTTTGCTTTTAAATCATCCTCTCCAGCATGAACACATCTTACATGTATGTCCTTGGTTTGTCTCTGTCTGTGTTGCCCGTTTGCCTCAGATCATGCAACTCAACACCAAACTGCAGTTTTTAAAACCTGGCTTCTCGACACAGCTGCCCATACTATGGCATTTGTACAAAATGAAATGATGGAAAAACTAGTCTGTCATATGGTGTCTTTTTTCAAAGACCTGCAGTGGACATTCAATTCATTAATCCGTTTTGAAATCCATCTAATTGATACAATTGAATGACACACCAAAATCTATCCTGGAGATTGGTACATATAGTGTGTATGTGAGAGAGCACAATGATCTTCGCAAAAGGGATTCCCCATCACTAATGTGTGCTGACCAACAGGAGGGTTCTGTACTCCTCACATCATTTATTACATACACGTGTGTGTGTATATATGTGTGTGTGTGTGTGTTGATCCGTGTGTGTGTGTGTGAAAGAGAGAGAGAGAGGGAGAAAGTAATGATGCACGCAGATGAGATTCCCCATGACTTGTGTGCGCTGACAGGGAATTTCTGTGCCACATCTCCTGCCATTTGTCATCTGTGCATCTGTCTGTCATCAACTGAGAGGTGAGATTATTTCCATTAGCATGTGATGTGTTGCTGCAGGGGAGATTAAATCAGTCCATGAAATACAAAGGAGGAGACTGTACAGGAAGTAAGCTAATTCGAAAAAAGATTGAAAGAAAAACCGAAAGCCATTAACCGTTCTGTCATAACAAGCGACGAGGAAAAGGGCAAATACACTTTTTGAAGTCCTCTAGAAGTCTTCTCCAGTGAATAGAACTGTAAAAGATTGACCCAGATTTGCCAGATTTAAACTTTAAACAAGGGAATGTCAGGACAGTGATCTGAGAGTAGGGGATGACATGGATTGTGCAATAAAATCAAATGCCTAATTATGTTAAGTAAAAAAGATCGCTATATCAGCCACTGATATGGATTTAAATTTTTCCGTGAACTGTCCCTTTAAAGAGATGAGCGGAGTGTCAGAACCAGATAGGGACACAGAGGCGCCCGCAGGAGACAGAACTGTTGACTAGTTTTCTTTTATTTATCCCACACTGAGCAAACGTCAGTATCAAGCAGTAGAGAGTGGCGAGAGACTACTAACAGTAACCGACCTGAACCCCTTTTTAATGTTTTTTTCCCTGACACGCAGGGTAATTGCTTGTTTTTCAATTATTACAAAGATGTGCAGTGTGAACAATCTAGTATAGATCATGAGCATGCGGGCAACCAGCACCAGTGGAGAGGATGCAAAAAACGCACCTGTATCACCCATACCTGAGAGGTCTGGATAAACATACAGCTCATCATTGTGTGAAAACCTAGAAGTCAGGTCTAGTGTGCTTTCTCTGAATCCTTGATTAAACTCAGGTTGCAGAGTTTTCAATGAGCTGCCCACAGTCTCCTGGATTCTGTTTTACAGGTTAAAAAAGCATGAGTTTCAAGGTCTACTTTTCATTAGAAAACTTTTCTTTATGCAAAACAATATTAACAGTAAAACTGGTGGTATGTTGGCAAAAGCTGAAATCTTACTAGTTCTTGGGGATGTGTTAAAACTCATAAAATGATACGTTCCAATAGCAGACGATCTGTGCTGCATTGCTGCACTGAAGCCACTAAAATGCTAAACTGTTAATTTATGTTAAGGCATGTGCAATTCAATGACTTTATATAGTGTTTATAATTCTTAAGATTATGTGCATCTGTTGGCACTGTGTCTGCCTGCGCTCATTGCAGTGTTTTAACATTGACCAATACTGCAGTAGAGTCAACAGAGTGTGAGTATGTGTGTGTGTGCGTGCGTGCTTGCGTGCGTGTGCTGTACACAGTGCTTAGTTACAATGACAATCTTTCAAATTCCACTCTGTACCCTCCTCTCTCAAAATGCAGCCTTGAGGGAGACCACAGTGTATTACCTTCTCTTACAAAAGTAAAGACTGCACATAGGAACACATACACAATTGCATGCGCACACACACTGACACAACCTGAAAATGACTCAGGCTCCACTCCTATATATTATAATCTGTTAAGCCACAGACACACACACACACACACACACACACACACACACACACACACACACACACACACACACACACACACACACACACAAAAGACAAGAAAGACAAGAAAAAGTGCTGATCCAAGAAAGTCGAAACTTTGCCTGAGTCAGTGTATCGGCTTGCTGCTGTATAGAGAAGATATATGGCAACACTAAAACCGAGTGTCCGCTCGAGGCATGACTGCACAAAAACCTAGATGGAGGGAAACGACCAATGACAGAGTGGAGGGAGTGCAGACGAGGAGTGGGGAGAGGGAGGGGAAGAAAGATATAAAATAAAAGAATACACATGGGCAAAGTGACAGCAGAAGTTTAAAAACAGCCCCCAAATAAAAAGTAGCACAGAGAATACTGATTTGTGGAAGAGAGCAAGAGAGATGGGGAGGAAAAGGAAAGGTGGAGTAACTGATAATGTGCTGAGGGTGCTTGGTAGGGTATCATGTTGCCCCTTCATGAGCCATGGTTTGAAAAGGTCTCTCTGCACTCCACGGTAAGTGACGCTGCATGAGCACTGCTGCAGCTCTTAAAGATATATCTTACTTTGATCAAACATTTCCTCTTCTTATAGGCAAACACACAAAGTCTCTGGGGAACCTCATGGATCAGTGACTTTTAACTGCATCAGAGGGTGCAGGGGGTGTTGTTATCAGTAATTATGAAGAGGAAATAGGGCCGTACCGCTTAAACAAATATTAAACTGTGGACGGATAAATAAAACATCTGCATCAAGGATACTACAGGTTGAATTAAGGCAGGTGTGTAACTTAACTGTTTCAGATGATGCACGTCGTATTTATGTAGTGTTTTTCAATCATGATGACATTCAAAGCGCTTTACAGTACAGTTTTTTTGACCATTCACACACACATTCATACAGTGCATCTATAGGATTCTATGAGAACGGCAGAGCCAGCAGGAGCAATTTGGGGTTCAGTACCTTCAACGACACTTCAACTGGGATCAAACAGCCAACCCTCTGTTTAGAGGACAACCCGCTCTCCCCATGAGCCACAATAATTTTGCACAGAAAGTGGAAGTGACTATTAATCTACTGTTAAGGAGAACGCCTCCCGTCTCACACACTCATTCATACAAAGCCCCATGCTTTCCTCTCTAAGAAACGGCAAGTTCACGGCTCCCCCTAGTGGTGACACCGGCAACTAGCACTGTAAAACAGACCACAGGACACTTCTTGCCCTCTTCTTTTAATCTCCCTCTGTGCCTCCTGGCATCATCTCATCACTGTACCAACCCAACCCACCCACATGAAGCACACAACTCTTATGTATCTCCACTTGCTCTGTAGGGGGACCATCACAGGCCCATGCTGTTACCCCTCATGTGCAAAGCATCATTACAACTGAGGTATTTCGCTGCAGGGCTGATCATGAAAGGCCAACAGTGAGGGAGCAGAAAAATGGTTCAGTCTCATGCTCGCTGCAATCACACCTATTAGTGAATCCCAGTGAGGATTTCGAATTGAGCTGCATGAATATGTTTCGGTTCATATAGACAATATGAGTGTAGGTGCCTCTGCTGCGATTTGCCAAGGGCACCTTGAACATCACTATAAACTATGTGTGTGTGTGTGTGTGTGTGTGTGTGTGTGTGTGTGTGTGTGTGTGTGTGTGTGTGTGTGTGTGTGTGTTTGTGTGTGTTTGTGTGGCTGAGTAAAATTAAGCTCCACTTGGGCGCTATCCTCAAGTGGCTTTGGTAGAGCGCCCTTCCACTTAAACAACCACTCAGGACCGTGCCTGTCTGAAGGAAACTATTACGTCTTCCTCCAGATTCAAGGGTACTAAATTGTCATTTCCATCAATACACATAGACATACGAGCGAAGTTGCATTTCTCAGAGGTGCAAATAAACATATACTAGCACCCTAAAAGACAGGATGCTAGCAGATTTAATAAAGCGGGAAGCGAGCCCGGTGATCCACAGTGACCGTTTGGCCCGTCCCAACAGCAGCAAACTCCTGTCTGGCATCCTCCTAAATGAGCACTTCAATATTGATTCACAAAGCCAGTTCCTGCTGAGGCAAGTGAAACACCAGAGGGCTACGCACGCACACACAGCAGAAGACAGGAAGAAGGAACTGCAACGTGTGTAGAACCGAGCTGATTGTTCAGACATTAGCCAGCAGCTGACTAATAAAGTGGTGATGTGTGTCAAGGTGCTGCCCTATGTCACCTGTGGCAGCCAGTTTGGGACTTTTTTTTAGACCAGTGAAGAAACAGCATTGACTAATAAGGGACAACTGGTGTCCCTCGTTAGTTTTGACAGCAAAGATGTTCAGCGTGTACAATTAAATTGTTTCTAGTGGTTCGTGTAAACTTTAAAGCATTAGACATATTGGATAGGAGGTTAGAACAGCACTCAAGGGAATTAATAAGTCAATGAAACACCCCATTTAAAGTAAGCATAAGTGTGTAATTAAGAGAGAGTAGGTTACGCACAGACCAATCAGAAAGATTGATAAAGCAGTAATTGCCTTTAAGCAGGCCAGTCTGAGTCTTACCTAGTAGATGATGTAAATCTCTAAACCTCTAAATGATCTAACTGACTTCAAATCATTCTGTAACAGGTGTTAAAGTCAAATTTATACGTAATTTGCCATGAAATGTATTAAACAGTTAGTTACATGGTGCTTTTAAATGGATTGAATAGTGTGTAGACTTAAGCTGTTTCAGACATGAACTCTGAATTGGGTCCAATTGGTGCAGCAGGCAGGACATCACATAATTCTGCTGAAGAGATCACATGTGTGTTTACAGCACATCAACAAGGGGCCATTGCTCTTACCACCAAAAGCTCTCTTGAAAAGGAGTCGGTGAATCTCTTGTTTTTTACATTTTAACGTCTGTCATGAGTTAGAAAAGTCACCAACAGACTCACTTACTCAGTGAATCTCCTGCCGTGTTCTCACATGCCGGACTTTCTGTGGACTTGATGCCAGGGGACAGGCCGGAGAAAGTCCGCAGAAAGTCCGGAGAAAGTCCGGAGGCTCTCATTCAGCTCCTCCGGAGACTGTCCAGAGGTCAGTGCATGTCTCACAGCAACTATTATGTCTTCCACAAGATTCAAGGCTGCTAAATTGTCATTAAACAGGAATGTATCGCAAAGCTTATAATTATAAACTAAAATGTTACAAGAGAATGGAAAACAGGTGTAAATAATAATATTTATATATAAATTCACAGATTTACTATGTGCATCTCATAAAACAGCCATAAATGGAAGAAACAAATGACCCCTCAACAAAATCTCAATGAAAAACCGCTTCAGCGTCCAAGTAAACCACAGAAAGACATTTAACCAGCAGTAGATATTAACGAGACACACTCACATTATATACAGTCAAAGGGACCAAGATGGAGACAGTGGTACTCACGCAGTTTGCAGAGTCCATTATCTTCTCCTGTGTGGTCCGTGAACACCACATCTTTAACCACTGACTGCCAAACTGCGTCACAGTCACTGCTGGTAGCAGCTAACAAGCTAAAAGGCTAACTGTGTCCCTCTGCCCGTTGTTTAGTTTGAATTACGCTATTAACTGTATGTGTTTAATTTGGTGAGAAGGTTATTCATCCATGTTGTTGTTGTTGTTTTTGTTTTTGTTGTTGTTGCAGGAAACAATGAAGACAACTGACACCTGCGCACGTGCACCTCAGCTGAAGGTTTCACGTGTTAACACCTCCGTCCAGAGGGGGCGGTGCTTCAACAAGATGGACATTAACACGCTGTCTTTTTAGTTAACAATAAGTTGTTTTTTGTTGGGGGGTGAAAAAATACAACCTCGATTTAAATACACCCACTGTCAGAAAATAAAAATGATAAAAGAAAAAAGAGACTAAATAAATAAATAGATCCTTTATTTAACAACAGTAAAATACTGTTGTTAAAATGTTAATCTGGCAGAAGTATATCAGTATAATGATAAAAAAGTATTCAAAAAAGCATTGGAAGTAAAAGCACTGAGTACAAAAAGTGCCCCTTGTGACTGTTTAACTATAAAGAGGCATATTATCATTTAATTATTGTTGCTCATGCATTCGTGTGAACGCAGCATTTAATTGTAATTTATTGATCTGGAGCATTTTCTAACGTTTATAAGAACAAGTAATGATTCTTTTCGGGATAGATTTGTGTCCTGATTAGTTTTGTGATTAAACGATCGTTTGCGTTGTTTACAAAAACAAAGAACATTAACAAAGTGACACCTTTACAAGGACTCTTTTATCCAGTAATAAATGTGGTAATATAAAGTAAGTTGTCCCATTGGAAAAGTTAGAGCCAACACTTGAAGAATAATCGAAATTAATCTTTGAGTTTTCTATTCAATCTCTTTATGTAACATTAATAGCAACTAAAGCTGTTGAATAATTGTAAAAACAAAAACAGTATTTCAATTTGAAATGTAGTAAAGTAAAAAGTGGTCTGTCAGGAAAATGCTAAAATACCTAATATATATATATATATATATATATACTCAAATACTAAATACGTACGTAGTTACATGCCTTCAATGGCTTAAATACGGCATAGCTTAACCAAACACATTGTACCATTAAACCCATTGTTTTTCCCTTGTAGGTAAAAAGTCCTCTCTTCCTCTTTGTCCAAAGTAATTTATCACATGATTGGTTCTCAGCCAAAGGTGTCACAGGATCTTGATGGTACCTTGCGTGTAAAGCCCATCACTGTTTAACATGCCCTCCAGGCTTTGAAGCATTCATTATGGAAAGGTCTCTAAACCTTTAGGAACGTATTCTGCTTTATGTGAGCACAGCTTTAATTTCCAGTTTTGAGTGTTTAGTCACAGTGACACCAGCCCTTTCAGTATGAATTAGAGCGAAGTAGATTTTATTAAGTACAAAATAAAATACACTGTTGACTTGCCAACAGAAACCAGGGTGAAATGAATAACCAACTGACATCATGAAAAAAGAGCAAGTTGCACAAGCCTGACACACACACACACACATATACTTTTCTGTGACCGCTGCACCAATTAAGTATTTAGCGAGGATACCAGTTCCTATATTAAATATTCACTTGCTTTCCAAGATGAATAAAGGATGAGCGATTGACGCATTTATCTGGATGCCAGTGTGCGTGTGTGTTTGACTCTGTGTGCGACTGTGTGTGTGCGAGTTTAGTGCATGTTCTCTGAATCTCTGGTTGAGTGCACATTGTTTCTCGAGTATTGATTGGTTACAAGCACAGCTTCACTAGGCTCTGATTAACAACACAGACTGACACACACTCACACAGATACACACACAGAAAACCGGCTTACACACAACTGTCCTGTAACTGAGCTTGAACAACGTTTTGCCTTATTTACATTTATCATTATTAGAATTTGTTCTTTCCATTTGAAATCCCTGTTTTATTCGTACTTTAACTTTTCTTCACCTCTCTATATCCCCTCTCTCTCTCCACCGACTCCTCACTCGTTCTGTTTCTGTCTGTCATCCACCATGATAAATAAACCTGCATGCCTGGACAGCTTCTCCTTACATAGGCAGATACCAGAGGCTAAACACTGTGAGTGAACACGAGGCTCAGGTCCAGGTAGGACAGACGCTTGACTGGCTGCTCTCTCTCATCAGGGGTTCAGACACAGCAATGTTGTGTTTGTGTGGCTAAGAGACAGTCTCCAAGAAACATGCAAATGGAAGGATTTCAGGATCACAATCCGTCGGCCAAAATGTGTTCACAAGCTCAATAAATGTTTATCACACCCTCCGGAATAGCTTCCATGCTGGATTGTACCAGACCATTTCCAAACACTGCATTCGAGCAATCCGTCTTTTCTGTACATAATGGCCATAAATCAGTGGAATACCCGACCTGACGATGCGAGGAGCTGCAGCACTTTCTAACAAAAAGCTTAAACAGTATTTATATTTATATAAAGAGTATTTTTCCTCATTGTGCTATTTGCTGTCATTGTCCTGCTCTGACCTGGACACAGACCTAGATTTATATGAGCTTGAAGCGATAATCTGCTACAGTGCAATAAATTATATCATAACATTGATGTTTAAACTGTACACTGTCTCTTTGAAAAGTTAAATTAAATTATTAATAAGCAGAATAATGACACCACACAGATGGTGACCCTATACCATACAAATTGCAACTTTAGCTAGGAATCAAGGGAATCCAAAGAATTTAAACATCCATTGTACATACAGCACTACTGGAACTACTGTGTTTATTAAAAGTGGAACTTTAATCCTAAACTATATAATGCAAGCAAAAATTTACCACGAGAGCAAACAACAATTGAATGCAAGTTTTCAAAAGTCAGAGGACATTTGGTGATACACTCTACTGCATAACTTCAGAGGATATTTTTCCAACTTTTACACTGAAAAATACTTTTTTCAAAGGAGCTGATCAGATCGATCAGATTAAAATGACCATAGTTAGCACTGTCCCCTCACAGCAAGAGGTTATTGGTTTGAATCCCAGTTTGGCTGGGACCTTTCTGTGGGGAGATTGCATGTTCTCCCTGAGCCTGGTACGGGTTACTCCGCATACTCAGACTTCCTCAAACAGTTAAAAGACATGTAGATAAGGGTAAGGTTAATTGGAGACTCTATATTCTACAAAAACATATTTCACCTTTGGGCAAAAATGCAGCTGAAATATCTTGTTATAGAACATAAGTATGCAAAAGTAGTTGCTGCTTTAAAGCTGCAAATCAGCCTCTCTCATAAGTTACCCGAATACTGATTAAAAAACTGTGAAACTAAATAAATTAAAGGGTGGATTACTGATATATTTTAATTATTGAGTTTTTTCATCAAATTTCCAAATGTTTTAAACCCATGCTATTTTACAAAAGAATATAAGGATGAAATCAATGAAAGATGTAAAGTCTAGGAGAGTGAAAACGACAGGGGAGAAGACAAAGAGTGAGTGACAGAGGAGAAGAGGAGCAACTGTGGGGAGACTGTAACTCTGTCACCTTCACACCACGTGATGTCTATCAGCAGCCAGAGCTCATTTAATCAGATGGATTGACAAACATCCAGACTGTCCGCACACACACACACTCACACAAACACACACAGACACACACACACACACACACACACACACACACACACACACACACACACACACACACACACACACACACACACACACACACACAGACACCCACACAAGAACATGGCATTTGTGACTCTGGCCCTGGAGGTCTAAATGCCCCTTCACTCTCGCTCCCTTACCCAGCATTCCCTGCTCTGTATCCAATAATATCATGGGCTTTTGATTAATCTATTTGCCCACTTGGCTGATGGAACTGGCGTCTGCTTTAATTCAAAATGATCAAACATCACAGAGTGCATCTGTGTCTGTAACTACTCAGGTATTTAGGTCAAAAGGGGATGTACCAGGTTTCAATTGTTTTACAGGGAAATATTTTTTTAACACATTAGTTTGATTTTGGCTTAATTTTTATTTACTTTCCAAAAATGAAAAACAGGGAATTGTCCTTCCTATCCTGAAGCACCAAGTACTACCCGCACCTACTACTACTGGCATCTCAGAAAGTATGTAAATCATGAACTCATTACTCAACTGGCATAATGCAGCACTTTCAAAATACAAAAAAACTTGATCTAAGTGAGACCATTGAAATAAAATTATGCAACCTATCAATGTCCATTAAAGAGTTATAAATAATTTTATATTTTTTACATTGTTATATAATGTTTGTGATCTATCTTTATGCTAAACACCAGAGTTATTTATGATTTAGGGTTTAATAATGTCATGACAGTGGTTTGCAACCTGGTGGTCAGGACCTTGTCATTGTAAGGGGATTATTAAGATAAGAAAAAGAAGAAAGAACAAATAACGTGTTTTTGTTACTTTTGTGAAATTCTTGATAGTTTCACCTTTTCAGACCCTTATTAAATATTCAAAAGGAAAATAAATCATCCACTGGTGGAGCTGTTATTACAAACCTATATCTGCAGCATCATAAAAAGACCCTGTCTTTGGTTTTTTAGGGGACACAAGTCAAAATGGTTGAGTTAGGAAATGCTTCCACGGAATTTGTCTCAATTCACCTCTCACAACAAAGCCATGCAGGTTTAGAGGAGCTGTCAAGGGTTCTTCACTGATTTGCATCTTTTCCTATGGCGTGTGCACATGTTAATAAAATATGTCATTTGGTCTGGTTTTGGTTATTCAAGAAAGGGTCTCTGAAGTAGATGAAGTAGATTTTCTCTTTGTGTGTGTGTGTGTGTGTGTTTATATGTGTGTGTGTGTGTGTGTGTGTTTTATGAGGTTACCATGGCAATCACTAAAGACTTTCACTTTAAGGCACATGCACGCAGCACTCACACATAGTCACACTTAGACCTACAGTGCCTTGCATAAGTATTCACCCCCCTTGGACTTTTACCCATTATATACTGTTACTAACTGGAATTCAAATAGACTTAAATAAAGTTTTTCCCGTTTGATCAACAAAACATGCATAGTACTTTGGAGGTGCAAAATAAATTTTATTGTGACACAAACAATAATGAGAACAAAAAAGTTGACATCTGTTGGGTGCATAAGTATTCACCCCCCTGTGTCAATACTTGGTAGAACCCCCTTTCGCTGCAATTACAGCTGCAAGTCTTTTGGGGTATGTCTCTACCAGCTTTGCACATCTAGAGATGGAAAGGTTTGTCCATTCTTCTTGGCAAAAAAGATGAAGCTCAGTCAGATTGGATGGAGACCGTCTGTGAACCGCAATCTTCAAGTCTTGCCATAGATTCTCTGTTGGATTGAGGTCTGGGCTTTGACTGGGCCATTTTAAGACATTAACATTCTTTAATCCAAACCATTCCTTTGTAGCTCTGGCTGTATGTTTAGGGTCATTGTCCTGCTGGAAGATGAACCTCCGCCCCAGTCTCAAGTCTTTTGCAGACTGCATCAGATTTTCTTCAAGGATTTCCCTGTATTTGGCTCCATCCATCTTTCCCTCTATTCTGACCAGTTTCCCTGTACCTGCTGAAGAGAAGCATCCCCACAGCATGATGCTACCACCACCATGTTTCACTGTTGGGATGGTGTGCTCAGGGTGATGGGCAGTGTTGGGTTTTCGCCACACATAGCGTTTTGCATTTAGGCCAAAAAGTTCAATTTTGGTCTCATCTGACCAGAGCACCTTCTTCCACATGTTTGCTGTGTCTCCCACATGGCTTCTGGCAAACTCCAAACGGGATTTTTTATGGATCCCTTTCAACAATGGCTTTCTTCTTGCCACTCTTCCATAAAGGCCAGATTTGTGGAGTAGACGACTAATAGTTGTCCTGTGGACAGATTCTCCCACCTCAGCTGTGGATCTCTGCAACTCCTCCAGAGTAACCATGGGCCTCCTGGTTGCTTCTCTGATTAATTTTCTCCTTGTCCGACTCTTCAGTTTGGGTGGACGGCCTCCTCTTGGTAGGTTTGCGGTTGTGCCATATTCTTTCCATTTTCTTATGATGGATTTTATGGTGCTCAGAGAGATGTTCAAAGCTCTGGATATTTTTTTATAACCTAACCCTGCTTCATATTTCTCCACAACTTTATCCCTGACCTGTTTGGTGAGCTCCTTGGTCTTCATGATGCTGTTTGTTCAGTAATGATCTCCAACAAACTCTGAGTCCGTCACAGAACAGGTGTATTTATACTGAGATTAAATTGCAGACAGGTGGACCCTATTTACTAATTATGTGACTTGCAAATGTGACTTGTGAATGCAATTGGTCGCACCAGATCTTTGTTAGGGGTTTCACAGTAAAGGGGGTGAATACATATGCACTCAACACTTTTCAGATTTTTATTTGTAAATAATTGTGAAATCCATGTAATATTTCCCCCCACTTCCAAATGATGCACTATTTTGTGTTGGTCCATTACATAAACTCACGATGAAATAAATTTTAATCTGTGGTTATACCATGACAAAATGTAGAAAAGTCCAAAGGGGGTGAATACTTATGCAAGGCACTGTATATATACATATACGCCAAGGTCCCAAAGCGAAATGCTCAAAGCTATGGCCATATTTGACTGCCATCAAACTCCTCTCCTCCGTACACTCCCCCTTTCGCTCGCTCTCTCTCTTTATGTGTCTGTCTCTTTGGAGGACACAGGGAGGGGATGGAGAAGTGACTCACTTATGCTGTAGATTTTTCCGTGTCAACTTGACTAGAAAGGCCTGGGTGGGGGTGGGGATAGACTTGATGTTCGAACGACCAAAATACAATTCATGGAAACGCTAAGCCAGCAGCCTCGCCAAATATAAGTCACACATGGAGCCACATTTCTGCACAACGGTGCCCAGCTTCATTTGGATACATCCTGTGGCATATGGTAAACTGGAAAAGGAACTTATTTATGTTTATCTCATGTGAAGTTTGGATTGGTGTGTTTTTCTTCCCCTTTGTAGCTTATATGCAAATAAGCTTAATTATGAGATACTAACTTGTAGTGCTTCCTCTAATGTCTAACAAGGTTTTTAGATGACAGCAGTGAATGTGTTACTGTGTGAATGTAAAGCAATTTGTTCACATAAAAGGAATCTTTCCTGGTATAAAACTAGCTACAACCAACAGCAGAGAATGAAATGATCTATTCGAGTTTGCTCTCCTCCTTTCTTCTCAACTGGAGCAACAACACAATGAAGGGGAAGCAGCTATGTGTTTCTCTGTAGCCGGAGGGCTGAGCAGCGATCCACAATGTTCTAATCCCACTGGCTCAATAATGCTAAATCACAGATTACAAACCCAAAGACAAACAACAAACACATGTTGTAATGGATCTCTATACCAACGCCTGAGGATCTCATAAAGCAAAAAATCTTCAAAAACACATTTGAAATATTACATTTAACGTGAGGCATTGGAGGATGATTAAAACCATGTGTTCTGTACAGCATTGGAGTAGATTTTGATAAAGTGGTGCATTAATGTCTACTACTGAAAGACGGCCCACTTGTTACGTGTTTTGAAATCGGTTGTGCAACTTTAAAAACTCTTTGAGGTAAATATGAACATCTAACTGAGGAGAATATTTACTATATTTTATGAGTAAAGAAAGAGAAAGAGAAAATAATATATATATATACAAAGCATATATATATATGATTGTCCCATTTGTGGGGTGCAAATTTATTTTATATACATATATGTATATATCATTAAACAATAAGCACTATCACTAATGCCATCTTCTGTTCTTTGTCAACAAACACTATGTCAGGTTGGTTTGCCAGCAGCTGTTTGTCCGTCTGGAATCTGAAGTCACACAGGTTGTTAGCTCAATTGTTCTCAACCACTTTCAGTGGTATGTCAGGCATCTCAAATCCACATTAGGCAATGATCCTCCTGTACACTATCCCAGCCACTTGGTTATGCCTCTCAGTGTACGCTGTCCAAGCCTGCATCTCACACACTTCTACCATGTGCTGCATCTTTGCACAGCCTGCACCGTGGGTCTTGTCTGCCGTGGTAGACCGAAGCCTCTATGAATCTTGTGCTTGGAGCCTGTTCCTGGGCCGTACAGGGGCTTGACCCTCCATGATGGTTCCTCCACCTCCTCCTCCTGCTCATCATCATCATCATTGGGTTTCTGCTGCCTGAGGTATTCATTTAGCAGCTCACCAATTGGGGCCATCTTCCTGATGTGGTTCTGGGGTTTCTCTGCCTCATCCTGGAAAGCGGCTTTGTCCTCGGCCTCCCTCCTGTTCGCTCAGGGTGCAGCCTCAGGGTGGTGGGAGGACCTTCCCTGTCTTGATTTTAGTGGCCTCTGTCTCCTCCTCTGGCCATGTTATTACACCAGCTGGGTATCTGATGACTGGCAGGGCATATGTATATGGCACTGACCTTGTTCTCTCCATTCAGCTGACTGCGTTTCTCTGTGTAGATATTTGGCTGTGGCTGATTTCCTTGCGGTCTCCTCATGGTTTCCATTTGCCAGTGGGATTCCAAGGTGTTTGTAACTGTCCTGGACATCTGTAATGTTGCCCTCTTATCCCTTCAGCTCTGATCAGCTTGACTCTTTTTGATCCGACTGCACTTCTGATGGTGTGGATCAGTGAGTCAACGTCTTGGTGACTCTTAGCATACAGCTTGATGTCATCTATGTAATGGAGGTGGCTGATTTTGGCTCCACTTGGAAATCGGTATCCATAGCCACTCTTTGTGATGATCTGGCTCAGGGGTTGCAGAACAGCAGTGGGGACGGAGCATCTCCTTGGTATAAACAGCACTTGATGGTAACTTGTTCAATGGGCTTTGAGTTGGCTTAGTTATCCACAGCCACATTGAGTTCTTCAGAAAGGCTCTTAGTGTCCTGTTGATGTTTAATAGTTTCTAGCATTCCAGTATCCATGTGTGTGGCTCGAGCGACTGCTATGTCAACAGAAGCTAGTTTTTGGTTATGGTAAGGTTATGTTTATGTTTATATTTATGTTTATGTTTATGTTTATGTTTAGGTTTAGTATTATGGTTATGGTTATGGTTAGGGTTAGGGTTAGACAAGTGTAAATACAGTTAAGGTATCCAGGAAATCAAGGTTAGTCAATATTATGCACTCTGATGTCATGGAGACACGACTGGGTTTGAAAGTGTGTGTGTGTGTGTGTGTGTGTGTGTGTGTGTGTGTGTGTGTGTGTGTGTGTGTGTGTGTGTGTGTGTGTGCGTGTGTGTGTGTGTGTGCGTGTGTGTGTGTGAGTGTTTGTGCAGAAAATCTGATATTCCTCTGTTTGTTTGACTTTTTCATAAAACGTTAATGGACCCATCGTATGCCCATTTTACCACAGTTGATATGGTCTTAATGAAATGTCTGTAACATATTTTGGTCAAAATACCACAAGGATCATTTAAAACAGCACCCTTTTTAACCTGTCTAAAACAGCCCTCCTCAGATTGACCTATTTTGAGTGCCCCCCCTCCCCCCCCCCCCCCCCCTCACCCGTTTTTGGGACGGTAGACATGCCAGATACCAAAATTAACGTGTAGAAGCACTACAAATGTGGAATTTTCATAATATGTCCCCTTTAATGAATCCGATCAGATCCCTACTGTAAGCACTCATATAACACAGTGACATAAATATGTGGCCCTGGAGGGTGATCAATCAGTGAGTGGGTTTTCACATGGACATCAATAGTCGCTCTAATGCATCTGTCATTGCATTATATAACAGAGTGACCTTAAAATAGTTGGATATTTCAAATTGAAAGACACAGTGTTTGAGGCAGTGCATGGATGTGATGGCTCTTGAGTTGGAAACTTTATTCCTCACATCAGATCTCCAGGAAATCCTGAACATAATCAGTAAAGTCAAAAGACATAAAACTGTATACAAAAAAACTACACATCACACAAACGACGAACGACAAATCTCTCAACTATTAAACGTAGAAAAATCCTCTCTGGCTCAGAAGTCAGTAAATATTAGAGAATAATGAGTGTTTCGACCAGAATCATCAATCCAACAGAATCCAAACAGAAACATCTGAACAGCTCAGTCAGTCACAAGTCAGGAGCTAAAGTGACAAAGTGACAAGAACCGTCCCACTCATCAGCAGTCATGCTGCCAGGGTTGCCATGACCACCTTGAACCATTAAGAAGCCCTTATAAAATTTAGGAGCACACAAAAACAAACACAAACACAAACGCAAACAAAGACAAAAACACACACATACACACGCACCTGTAGACCATGCCTGACTGACTGTCGTGCAGAGACAGGGAGTGGAAGTTGAGAAACTCCTCCAGCTGTTTGAGCTCCGCCTTGCTGTTGGGTTTGTTAGCGGTCCACAGCATCAGAGGAGCGTAGGGTCGAGGTCCCGTCCCCGCAGGCGTGTGGTTGACGAATCTCCCCTGGCCCGGGCCCTGAGCCTGGACGCTGACCTGACTCCGGGACCCCTTCTGCTTGGGGTTAGGAATATCCGGGCACGTTGCTTTGTACAGATACATCCTCCTGATCCCCTCTTCACTTTATTCTCTCTTTCAGCCTCTCCCTTCTTCTGTGAGTCTGTACCACAAACATGTACACTCACACTAATCCAGGTAGGCCCCTCGCCCACACAGTGCTACATGGAGCAGAGGACTGTGTGTGTGTGTGTGTGTGTGTGTGTGTGTGTGTGTGTTGAAGCTCAAAGGAAACAGAAAAGGGGAAGTATTCCTCTGGATGAAGCTCCAAATAGAGTGTAACCTTCTTATTTTGAAAAGGAAAAAACAGAAAGGGAAGAAAATCCAACTTGGGAAAGCATGATTTGAAAAAAGAAATGCAGCATCAGAGAGTCGAGGTAAGGTCCAGGCTGCACGTCCGCACAGGAAAAATTGCCTTTTTCTTTTTCCTTACATGTACTTCACTATGGGCTGTGCCACATATGTTCACTATTCACACACACATACAGATAGAGAGAGAGACATACACACACAGATAACTCACTTGTGCCTCTTTCTCTCCTCTGGTCTCACACAACACACACGTGCATGCTGTCACTTTGCCCTCTGCTCAGGCAGTCTACATTATAAGCTCAGTTTGGTTTTGGTCCCTATTAAATGGCATGGGAATCTGGGACATTTTTTCCCGCCCTCTCTCTCTCTCTCTCTCTCTCTCTCTCTCTCTCTCTCTCTCGCTCTCTCCTTCCATTTCTCCAGCCCTCTCTTATCCGTCCTCTGACTTTCCCCATCATCCCTTCTTTGTCTCTCAGTATTCCCTCTGTCAAAACCCTTTCACTTATTCCTGATTTCCTCTCTTGGCGCTCTTCCATAGTTTACATCTCCCACTTTTCCTTTTTCTTAATTTTCTTTCATACGACACAGACGCACACACATAATTCACTACGCACATTCACATGGATTTTTTTCACTTTTTCATCCCAACCCCCCTGAACAATGATTCCTTTTATTTTACAGCATCTCTTTTGTCTTTCTTTTCTTACCAGTCTCTTTCTCCTCTGCCTCTGTCTAAACAAAGTGTAAGTTGGAGTTTTGGCCATAACACACACTGTCTCACAAATACACACTGACACACACACACACACACACACACACACACATGCACACAGCCAACAAGCCTTGCACAACTGCACACAGTCTGGGGGAAGTGTTATTGTTATGAAGTGAACCACAAATTAAAACAGGGAAGCCTCTTTCTCTGGTCTGTTTTCTCTCTTTCCTTCAATCTCACACCATGCATGCACACATGCACACACGCACACACGCACACATACACACTACACATAATTAAATGACATCACTCGGTATGCAATTGGATTGCGGGAATGATGAGGAATACCGTTCTACCATATCAAGAAGTTTTAGTTTATGAACACCCATACACAAAATTAATATGAAATATAAATTACCCACAATCGTAGGAATCTATTTTACACACATTGCGCGAATCATTAACGCACTTGTGTCTGTAACTAGTGTGTGTTTCTCAGGTAACATCTGCTTGGATTAGATATTTTAAAATGCAATAGCCATTAGACTAAAGACATTACACAAATGATTGTCTTCCAACAGTGGAGTCATTTTCCAGAGCTGACACCTTAAACACCATGAAAGGTTGACTGCTTTTCTGCACCAGAATGAAAATACATATGTGCTAAACTCAGTTTTTCTCTATCAGTGTGCATTGTGTACATGCATACACACTCAAAACATGTAGAATCAGGCAGGGAGGTTGGCAGAGGGGCAGCTGTGTCTATTGTCCGACAGGATGGGTGGAAAAACTGATCCTGTCTGGCAGCAGGAAAGTCAACTGAGCTTATGTAACACCAGTGTGTGTTTACAGTGTATTAATAGACACCAGACACATACACAACCTTACACACAAAGCTTGTACATGCTTGATCAATGGCGCAGTCCATTTGTTGTTGGTGGTATACATGGTAATCAATCAAATTTAATCAAGTTTTATTTGACTAGCCCATATCAAAATTTTTCACATGAGACTTCACACGGTGTGACATCCTCTGCCCTTAACATGCACGTGAATACCCTTTGCTCCCAGTCCCCTTTGTCGTTGTATTAATGTCTGTTTATCACTTACGTCACTTTCTCTTCTTGTAAATGTCAGTATATTTTTCCTATTTTGTCGCTTTTCCCCCGTAAGCTTCCCGTTCCCTGAGACTAATTAGTCTTCTTTTTCAGTCTCTTTCATTTTGCCCCCCGCCACCCACCCACACATGCACGCCCTCCAGTGAGTGAATCCCCATACAATAATTGCACATGTCTGATAATTATCAGTGTGCACAGCTCGATAGAAACAGATTGGGTAGAGCAGCCTGACATATATGGCACAAAACAGCACACCTTGTTTGTGTTTTTAAAAATGTCTCTATGTCATGGGTACATTTGAAAAACTTTCCATTTTCACTTTTATGTGCAGCGTAAAAACATTATTTCTCTGTTGTTTGCTGCAATGTTGAAGCTCTGTCTATGCCCGCCGACTCTATGGCAGCAATAATTATCCCAGTGATCAGTCTCCAGCCCTCAGGGACTGTCCTGCTCCTGTTTAACACCAGAGTGTTGCCCTACATTCTCCATTAAATCCCATTGTTATTATCATTAAAAATCTAGCTTAATGCTGAGAGCAAAGTGAGGCTGATGATATTATATTACACGGACTCTATAAATACATGGACACTATAGCCAGTGCTTGGTAAAATCGTGCTTAATATTTGATCTATTGGGAGATGGGTCCTTTTAGCACGCTCCTGTGCAACAGCAAAGCGGTGGCTGCAAACTGCCAATCTGGGCACGGTCCCAACGTTTCATCCATCAAGGTCTAATAGTACATGTGTTTTTGTTCTCCATGCAGCTGTATCATGTTGCCACACCTTTGTCTGCGGTGTTATAAGGAAATATAACACCTCAGACAGAGAAGGGCCCGCAGTACCGATGGCTGCCACTATCAATTCAACCAGTCAACTTGTACCGCAAGCTGAGCCTGGAGCTGTTGGCCGACTTGTGTACGAAAAAGACTAAGAATAACAGGGTGTTATATACAGTGTTTAAGATAAGATCTTTAAGATTTGTAATCAGTGGAACTAAAACTACAGTTTAAGAGGGAGCCTTCGCATGGTTGTAGTTTTGAGGATCACTCCATCCATGAAGGTGTTGGTTAATACCCGTTGATATAAACAGCTTCGGAACAGCCGTCACCTTCTGAAACCATATCCAAACTCACTAGATCCAGGTTCTCATTTGGATAAAAATTGCAGCAATTGTTCAGATTCAAATTAGAGGGAGGACGTCCAGCCATCGCTTGCTGTTTGGCATCCAGAGAGGAGAGCTGGCAGACTGTTGGTGTGTGTGTGTGTGTGCGTGTGTGTGTGTGTGTGTGTGTGTGTGTGTGTGAGTGTGTGTGTGAGTAGGGGGGGGGATGTGTGTGAGATGCAAGAGTTGGCAAGGGGAGTCTTGGAAGGGTTCATCTCATGCTCACATCTTTTCTGGGGGTGGGGTCAATCGTTATCGTTCTTTCAACAAAAAATGTGAATACACCAATACTGATGAGGTCACAGTGATCAAACGATTGATATTGATTCTCAAGAGGGTATTAATTGAACAATTGCCCAGTGTTTGTATGTGTGTGTGTGTGTGTGTGTGTGTGTGTGCGTGTGTGTGTGTGTGGGTGTGTGTGTGTGTGTGTGTGTGTGTGTGTGTGTGTGTGCATGTGTGTGTGAAGGTCGTGCTAAGTGATTCACACGGTGAAGTCTTTTTTATTGGTGCTCCACTTGCCCTTGTCAGTCAGTCAGTCTGTCTGTCAGCTCGTGAGCAGCTTTCATCGTATCTTTATGAGCCCATAAATAAAGAGCATGTGAAGTGTGCAGTCGCCAACATGTCACCAAGCCATGTTTTAATAACAACTCCAAACCACATCTGAAATAACTAAACACAGTGTGTGCAGTCCTTTTACTATGCAAGATGCACTCACTAAACCTTTCCGGGTGTTTTAACAGGTGAGTGAACGCTGAGATTGAAGAAAGGTGGGGTCTGACCTATGAAACATAATATATGATTTTGTAATGGATCAAAAATATCTGCAAAAACTGATACAAAGATTCAGTTATTAACGGTAAGTATGTTTATATTACACTTTCCTAGTCTTGGTCACCACTCAAAGCTATCTACAGTACAGTTGTGCCATTCAGTGATTCCCACACACATTCATACAGTGCATATATGTGACACTTTTCTCCCTGCAGCACACAGGCCAAGGTTCAGTGTCTTGCCCAAGGACTGTTTGACGCACCAAATGGAGGAGCTGGTGATTGAACCATTAATTTTCAAGTTGCTGGACAGCCCGCTCTGACGCCAAGGCTTACAAAACCTGTATCAAGAGAACATCGCAACAGCAGAACATCCATCCATCCATCCATTATCCATATTGCCTATCCTTCAGGGTCATGGGGAAGCTGTGGGGAATGCTCACATTCACATACAGTCAATTTAGTGTCTCCACATAACCTAACCTCAACCTGCATGTCTTTGGACTGTGGGAGGAAGCCAGAGCACCTGGAGGAAAAAACCACACAGACACAGGGGGAACATAACAATTCCACAAGGAAGGACCCCGACCGAACCTTGTTGTCCTTCTGCAGGACAGTTGCATGTTAATGTGAGTCATTGGAGACAGATATGGGCCTTATAGACGTGGTCGTCACAAACATGTGAAACGGAAAATGACCCCTTAAAACTGACATGTGGTAACTATGAACACACTGTAAACTGGTGACGTGAATCCTCAGTCTGTCTTCTGATGAGTTACTATTCATATTAATGAAAGATAACATCGTTGAAATTTCAGCATCTAATCACTTGTAATGCGAACACACGGATCTTGATCCTGCGGATTAATCCCGCACTACACAAACAACAGTTGCTTCAGGTGACACAAACATAGATATTCAAATCTGTGCGTGTATTGTGTTACTTGTGACTTGTTCCAATAAACTCAGCTGCCAGAAAATCTTTGTTGAGGTGAAGGGAGGGTAAACTCTCATGAAGCCCGTTTACAGGAGACAGTTTGAAGTTGTGAGCAAATGATCTAGTCGCTTATCTCGCTGTCAGTTCACACGGTGATGATCCCCGTTACCTTCTGCCAATTAATTTTCTCTGATTAGTGAACAAACACATTTGGATTATGGAAATCCTTTTGAATTATGCATCGCCACGCGGTGTTGCGCCACGACATAAATGGATGCATGAATACTTGGCACGGCTCAGCATTTCTTTCCCTTATCACCGCTCGGCTTTGTTTTGACTAAATTGGAGAGTGAACCGAGTCAAAACCAACAGGGAGACTGGAGAATAAAAAGAGAGAGGGAAGAAGAGGACATTATAGGAGGAAGAGAGATGATAGGAGGGAAAGAGAAAGGCCAAACGGCTGCAGACCAATGAATGCCGGCTTGGATGATTGGAATGACACACAGACGGATTAGGCGTTTAGTGAAAAGAAAGGAGAGTAGAGTGAGGAGGGGGAATACATGGTGAGGAAAGAGGTGGCGGGGGGGGGGGGGGGGGGGGGCTAACTCAATGCCAAAAATACCCATGTGTGAGAAACAAGGAGAAGAGAGGGATAGATGGGAGGGCGAAAAGATGACCGACACTTGCTGCACTTATATTTCCAACTTCCAAAAGTGGAAACGGCAATGCCTGTTACATTCCTCAGAAGCAATGCCATTGGTGCTTCCTACCTGTCAATCATTAAGACATGGATTCAAACCCCTGCACTCCAGCTCTCCATATGTTTTGTCACCATGGCGTTAGAGGATGTCAACACAAGTTAATGCGGCAAGACAGATGCTGGCTATTAACATTATGTCCAGATCAGGTGACACAACTCCGGGCCGGAGGTTATCGTGACCAGTGTGAGACCTGTGACCCACGATTGAAAAAAATGAGAGGACAGGAGTGTGTGTGTGTGCGTGTGTGAGGGGGCCACACCTGACATCTGATAGCACTTATGGTCCAGCCCAAAAATACTTGAGCTATCTGTCAGCAAACATGCAGAGACCATGTGTATTTACTGTACGCTGCGCACACACACACACACACATACACACACACACACACACACACACACACACACACACACACTCACTCAACACATTTACAAATCATAGTGTTAATGATGTGTCGAGAAGCAAAAAGCCCTTGATACCTTGATACCTCTGTGTTTGTGTGTGTGTGTGTGTGTGTGTGTGTGTGTGTGTGTGTGTGTGTGTGTGTGTGTGTGTATGTGTGTGTGTGTGTCAAGTACACCGCCATGTGCTTGTTTAGGTTCTCACTCACTCACTCACACACACACACACACACACACACACACACACACATACACACACACCCCATCACGCACACACACACACACACACACACACATACACACACACCCCATCACACACACACACACAGGACTTGACTGACCTGTAGGGCATCCCAGTCTGATGTGCCACTGTCTCCTCTTTGCCCAGTCCAAACATTTTCAGGTACCAGGTGGTCTCCAACTCCCTGATCAGTGTGGCCTTGTGCCGCTGCTGCGCCCCTTGCTTCCCGGAAGAGGAAGTGCGCTTGGCATCCTGGATGCTGTTGCGGTGGGCTCTCGTGCCGCTCAGCGAGGCCACCGACAGCCTGCGGTGCACGTGCGGCGGCTGTCCGCCGACGCCCCCTACGCTGCTCCGGGCGGCGAGCATGGCCCCAGAAGATGCCCCCTCCCCTCAAGGGCAGAGTTCAGGGGACAGGGTGAAGAGGAAGAGTTTCAAAGTTTCCGAGTGTTTCCAATTCCTTGTCCCCCTCTTTCCAGGAGACCGGTCAGTCAAGCTTCAGAGAGTGATGCATGTCTAAAAAAAGCTTGTTTTGACTGTCAGAGTTCAGTCAGCGCTCCATCTCAACTCTCTGACCATCTTCTGAAGCTCTCAGCTCCCTGAACTCTGCTTTATCTTCCCCCAAGTGTTTGCTGTCTGTTTGATCTGACTTCTTTCTGCCTTCTTCCTGTCTGTCTCTCTGTCTTTCTTTCTGTCTGTGAAGTGTGCTCTCTGGTCTCTTATAGCCTCATCCAGCCTGAAACAGGATCCTGGGTTCCTTGTCTCGTCACAGGCTGCACTGGCCTAAAGGGAGGGAGACAAACATGCCAGGGTGTCGGCAATGTGCACACGCACTCGAAACACTCACACAGACACACACACACACACACACTGCATATGTGATTAAACACAGAAGCGTCCTGTGCATTGAAACTGCTCATAAGACACGATACACACAAAGTGCATACACTTTGACATGCCGGCAGCCAAACCCGAAAAGAATCTGAAAAAAAAAAAGAACATCAGCCCAAATTCAAGCAGTAAACACATTTTAAATTGAAGCTATTAACAATCATCAACACACACCACATGCACACTGGCACACACACATTGTTTCACTTCATCAACAGACTTTATACCGGCAACAACTCTATATTTACACATCTTCTGGACCACTTCTGGGTCTGGAAGACTTAACACCATTCCTTGTGTCATAAGATTCCATGTCTGTGTGGGAGAAACACAAATTTACACCTTGCAAAGACATAACAAGGTTCATACACAGACATTTGTCTGTGCACACAATATCTGAGCACAAATATAGAGAAGCCTAGGTTCATATATGTGAAGGGTTTTCGGCGTCCTACTTCGCAAGAACAAGAAAACTGTTATTAAGTCATTTAATTTTAATCTATGATATGTAAGTGTATAAGTATAATATGAGATTTTTTAAGTATATTATATATACACTTATAAATATACACAGCATAACATTTGACATGTGTAACAGGGTAATTTTAATGTATAACATGCATATATGTATGACAAAACATGTTATATATAAAAACAAACTGAGATTGAGTGGGATGTCTTAGGTTAAATGTAGTCTTAACATGTAGGTTCAGGTACAGAGGCTTTGTGTGAGGTTTTGTTTTTGTCTTGCTTGAAGTTCAAAGTTGACAAACACACACACACATGCAGACACACACACCCATGCATACACACACACACCCATGCACACACACACACACACACACACACACACACACACACTAAAGAGCCTTTATTGATTGCCTCCTGACAACTTTGGAGCTGACTGTTTAATATCCTCCAGCCATGCATACACTTTGTTTCCTGTGTGAATGGACCAGAGAGAGGGGCACAGAACAGCAGAGCAGAGCGGTGTTCAAAGAGCAGGAGAGTGTGGTAACTGAAGGTGAGAGGAAGGACCCACGAGACGCACTCGTTCAATCCTCGTTTGGTGGTGAAGACGGGCGGACTGAATGCTGATGAGATGCTAATGCAGGTCAGGTACTGCAGGAGGGGTGGGGGGGGGGGGGGGAGTGGGGGGCCTGATGTGGCCTTTGACTGAGACACACACACAAATACAGTGTGTTATAAGCAGAAGAGGAGAGTGGCTAAAGAAGGAAGGAGAGAGATGAAGAGAAGAGACGGAGAGAGAATTTGGACCCCGTGTGCAGTTCATTAACTATTCTCGATGACTAAGTAAAGTGTTAAGACTGTTGTCCGAACAGCAGGAAGAGAGGGAGCTGATGTCGTGAAACAAGAAGAACTGGATGTCACTTTCCACCTTCATCAAAATGTTTAACATAATGTGAGCGGGTCAAATCAGGTCAGTCCAGTCATCGAGGTCTGAGGACCGAGGACTACATGTAACTGAGATACGCATTTTGAATAGAAAATATCAGTAAGTCAGAGTTACTAAAAAGAGTGACATTATTGAATAGTTACCTTCAACTATATGATACACTATAATATATATCAAGTATATATAAAGATGGACAATTAGTCTCCACTTCCCCTCACTATCTCTACGAATGCTGCCATCTTGTACATTTGGAGCCCATTAGTGATTCACACACTCGTCACACAATCATGAGTCAGTCTCAGATGTCATCATTTTTATTACAGGAAATAACAAATTAAAACCAAACTGACTGGAAAAAATGAAGAAATTGTCTTGGAGAAAAACGTATTTCACGTGAAACTTTTTTAGTGTGGTACATCCTACATTCGCTCACACTGATGGAGGCAGGTTTATGATCTATCAGCTTACTGCGGCCAGCCACCAGGTGGCGATCAAGGCCCTATGGGAGCATTCACAACTTCTTTTTTTATTTACTTATATTTTAAGTGTATGTCTCAAAATGTGTTTGGCTCAAGAGCACGACCGAGCTGCTAACGATCACTGCTAACAATCACTAAAAATCTGGCAGCAAACAGCAGTGAAATAAACTTGGGACTTTATTATGTAACATGTAACCCCAGCCAATTTGAGTTGGGTCCATGATTGGTATAATCAGCACATATTGGGTCAAGACGTGTGTGTCCATTAAATGACTCCGTGTGGTCAAGCTGTGCAGCCTGAGGATCCTCCTGATATCTGAACGCACACCTCCAGTGTCCTTTGAGGTCAAGTGAATAAGTCAGTGATGGAGTGTCAGCCGTAAATTATTCAGCTGGGTAATGAGAGCCTGGTATCTCCCTGCACTTTGTCTTAGGGGTCTTGGGGGAAAAGGTAGGGGTCAGTGCTGACTGTGCAGGCTGAGGGGATGAAGGACAGACCTCTGTCTGTGGCTCAGCTCAGCAGGGGGATTGGATTGGAAAGTTAAAATTCTGTAGACTGCTGCAGAAGTCTTTCAACCATCTTGACCACTGGAGGATATGATTAGCTGATATTATTTTATATACTATAATGAGTTTTACAGTAATATATATGGTTACATTGAATATATGAGGCAATGATGCACAACTTTTTTGCTATAAACTAGGAATTTTAAAGTAGTTAAATAAGTAGTTATACTCCACAGGATGAGCCAAAGTGAACACCAGTAGGTACATGTTAAGATTATACTTTTTTTGTCTGTCAGTGTGAAGCCAGAAGTAGCTGCAGAGTGAGCGCTCCTGACTTTTCCCTCTGATCCACTTGTCGTCATTTCGTCCTGTCTGCTGACGAGAAGCAGGGGAGTCTTAGAAAGAATCACGCAAGCGGCTGTGGCATGCCTAAGTGTCCTTGGGCAAGAT
Organism: Pleuronectes platessa; assembly: GCF_947347685.1. Lineage (NCBI taxonomy): Eukaryota > Metazoa > Chordata > Actinopteri > Pleuronectiformes > Pleuronectidae > Pleuronectes > Pleuronectes platessa. Next base: position 15,976,960 of record NC_070630.1, read on the forward strand.
GCTGAACCCCAAATGATAGAAAAAGTGTTTTCACAAAAGCACTTGCACATTTCTGATGCATAATTTGCGTAAATAGCACCAAGTGGCACTTGCACACATATCCAATCATTGTCATTGTCACCCTGAACAATCCTCCAAATACAAATGAACAATCTAGCAGGTATTGACATACACCAAACACCAAACACATAACACATACACATATTGACATACACCAAACACATAATACATACTCATATTGATACACCACATATATTCCTTAAACCATACTCATAGTCAACACTTTATATCAAACATCCCAGCTCCCTGATTCAGTTCGCACAGAGACAGTGAGTAGACCTTGGCCCACAATCTCTCCCAGACAGCACACTAACGCAGCTGCACTGATACAGCAACATTATCACCTCTGGTAACCACGACAACGGAGTGCACGTACGACATCTTCATCACGCGACATTCCAAGAGGATATAATCTATGTGCGCACTCTGTTTAAGCGTCTTTCTTCCTGTGTAGCCTTCTGCATAGAACTAGAGACCCATGCATGTTCAATTGCTGGACACCGCGTTTTCCTGACCTGTGACCTCTGAATAAACTTGCTTAATTTCAACTTGAGAACGACGACTCCTCTCCTTTGATTTCCACCCGCAACACAGGTGAGATAAGGCTTGCTGATCTATAAAAAAAAAGGAAAGATTCATCAACTACTTGTATTGAACAGTCTGATTCAAATCATTCCAGGTTGAGTACAGCCCTTATGTGCATGTGGTGCAGATGTCTCAAGGTGAAGCAGCATTTGCCATGCAGTATTAAACAGGGCAGGGTGCACAGCACTTCAGCTGGATGACCTGTTGTCCCTCAAGGTTGCCTCCGGAGGAGATTCGTCACACAAAGTGAATCCAATCTGACTCGTCTGGGATGTCGTCACCGAGAGGGAAATTCTAGCATGAACAAAATCCGTCATTCAAGTCCTTAATCCTGATTCCCCACTGAGACGCAAACTGATACAACTGTATCAGTTCAGCAAACACACACACACTGACGCTAATCATGCACGCACACACAAAACCCACACATTCACGCACACACACAGGCCGTTTTCCTTGTATGGGCCTGTTTTTATCTTTTATCACTGATGGGGCTGTTTCTCTAAAATCTCCTTATCAGTGCAGTTATACTGCATCAGATTGGAGGTGAGTATAAAAGCTGAGCTTCTGGATGTGGTTATTTATAATCATCATTTACATAAGATCGATCAATCACCCAGGCTTTTTCAAAGTTCATAAAGCTTCCACACACTCTTAGTATGAGGCCTGTTTTAGGGGATACACACCAAAGTGAGACCGAGCAGAGATCAGTGGAGAGGAAATGATGAAAAGAAAGTCAGACTCAAACGCTGATCTTCAGGGTCAAAGGTCAGAATGCTTCAGCTTTCATCTACATCAATAATTTTTTTTTTTAAGTGTTTTAGCTCTGTAGCAAAAGTAATCTTCATCCATACTAACACACTTGATAATGCATGTCACATGACCAGTCATGGACTCCGGTACATGCATTTTCCAGTTCAGACAAAAAGCAGATTATATATTTTACAGCTGGTTTCCTAGTTGCAGAAAATGCTATGAAGCAGGGAGCAGCAGGGAGAAGTAAGACCGGGGATCCTATTTTGATTGGACTGATGATGAGGGGGAACAACTTGTAACTAAAATGAAACTTGCAGTGTCTCTGTGATGGAAATCTGGAGATACAAGAGGCTGGAAACAACAAAGTTATCTACGTGTATTTAATAAGGGGCTTTCTGCAGAAAGGATCAACACACCAAGAGTCCTAAGGATCTCAGAGTGAAGATGCAGAACAGTCAAAAACACAGATCTTATATAGGAGGACTGAGGGCTGTCCCTCTGAGCCAATCCAGACAGGTTCCATGGTGGGGGAAGGAGAGGAATCTAAACATTAGCAGCTGATTCACATGTGTTTCCTTAGGTGATAAGAAGACATACACTCCTTCCTTTGATGGGTAATTAAGTCACAAAAGGTCTCACCTTATTCACGTCATAAACAGTTCCGACCATAAAACAGCTCAAGTCTTAAACATTTGGTGTATGTAAATACAAGTCATAAAAGTCTCTTGACAGTCTTCAAACGCTTACTATCTAAATACAAAATGGTTTGTCAACCATGTTTAGTTAATTTTTCTACTACAGTCTCCTAATAGTGTCTGTTTAAGGAGCTTGAAGACTTCCAATGCCAGACTTAAACCAAGCAACAGTGAGGAATTGTACAGGCTATTAGTGTGGATGTGCACATCCGAATGAGATCAGTAATACGATGAAGCATTACTTTGATTATGAACCAGGTGGGTCCTTCAGCACCTATAACATCTGCCTCATTAAACTCTACACACTTCATATATTAGATGTATGGAAAGCATATTGTACCTCTACATAAATGAGCTGACGGTTATAAAATAAATCTTAGGCTCAAATAGTTGTTATCATAGTTTCCAAAGGTTAACCCTCCGTCAGTTTACATTTCTTTCCAGAGCATGCGTAAGTGGTGTTATTGTAAAAACTGAAACTGAAAACACTGACTAAAAAGTTGTTGGATAATAGAAATCAGAGAAGGAAACTTGGTGGCAGCAGAGTTAAAACAGTTAAAGACACAAACACACACACACAGATATAAACATATGAATACGCAACAACACAGGTGCCCACACTATACAGAGCATACAGGAACAGCTGCTCTTTCCACTATGAAATTAGAAGGGGCAAACCTGAACCTCTCTTCAGTCGCACCCCCTGCCTGTTGTGTGATTAGATGAGGACGGTCATTAACATGAGATTCTCCTCTACTGAGAAATTTGTGCAAATACATCCTGCAAACATCGAGGAAATACATGCATGAGAGTTTTGTTAATCTTTCACACTTTGACACACCAAACAAGTGGGGGACAACACACAGCTCAGTGTCATATGTCTAATGAGGCCCTATTTGTAGCTTCCAGCTCCCACACAGTGAAAACTGAACATGCACATTTTTGATGAAGAGAAACACGACAGATTCATTTTAGTAAGTTGGAAATGTTAGGTTTTTTACTTTGAAACGACATTTTGAGTGTAGAAAGTACTGACAGTTTATTCCTGCCTTCAAACTCTACATCTTTGCCCTCTTTGAAGTCAGATCAACACTGGTATGGGTACAAGATCTTATGTTATACAACGAGGTACGCATCAGGGAAAATAAGTTTGTGGGCAAAATATGAATTTCACGTGAATAATTAGAATGGTACTCAGTAGAGTTCTGTCTACCACTGAGACCTGTTCAGTGATTTATGCCAAAAGATCCACCACAAAGGATTAACTAGATTGTGAGTCCATCAACACAGGAAGAAAACAGAAACACTGGAAACGGAAACATGATGAGGAAACAAAAACAGACCTGAACAGACGAGTGGGAGCACAGAGATACACACAGTGAGGCTGGGGGGAGTTAGCACATGGTGGGACATATGAGGACAGGTGCACAAAGGAAGGAAACAGGACAAGACAAGAAGACACACAAGTGGCTCCCAAATAAAACAGGAAAAGAGATAAGATAAGCCAAGACAAGATAGGATAAGACTTTATTATTCCAAAAGAAAATTATTTTCTCAATTTGCTCCAAGATTACAGTAACACTACTAGCCTGGATGCCAGACGAACTTAGCTCCGCCCACAACATTTTAGGTCGGGCGGTTCGGTCTGGAGTCGCTCCGTTGGGAAAAAATTATGCCCGACCGGGCCAATCAGATTGTCAGGGCGGGCTTTATACGATGATTGACAGATGATCAACGGTAACGTAATCAACCACGTCATCAAAGTGCCCTTGGGTTGAATTCGTTTTCAACAAACACGCCTGCCGCTGGCGAGCTGAGATGTGTAGATGCTGCCATTGAGTCTGTTTTAGAAGATATCGACAGCGCATTCATTTTGAAAGAGGAACACAGAACGTGGAGGCGACGCCAAAGCACCGCGCTAATCCCTATCGCCCCGGCGCTTGGCTGTTCACAGCACGGCTTTGTGCCAGTCACACCGGAGGCTGAAGCACCGCGCTGCGTCAAGGCTGCCTCGCGGTGCTTCAGCCTCCGGTGTGACCGGCACAAAGTTTTAACATGGGAGTGGATGGGAGCCAGCTGTTATTTAAGGCTTGGCGCTGCGCTGAAGCGTCCGGTGTGAACCCGGCGTTAGTAAATAACTCACAATGCGTTGCTTAGCATACGTCACATACTACGTTGCTCTGATTGGTTGTAGGTCTATCCAACACCAACCCAAACACTTCACAAATAGTTGTTTTCTCTTCCGAAGGCCGTAGAAGCTCGGGGATGGGACCAATCGATCGGGAGTGCCCGCATTAGTGGGGATAGAGCCTACTCGCAAGTCTCTATGACCTTCTTATCCATAACCCTAATCCTAGCCCTTAACCATAACTTGGAAGTCTGGCGCACCAAAACAAATCAAAAGTGAAGAACCTGCGTGTTACAGTTTACTCAGAACTAGATTTGAATTCACACATAAACAATGTCACAAAGATTTGCCTTTTAGCATTTAAGAAACATTGCATGAGTAAGACCGTACCTCACCCTGGAAGATGCCAAAAACTGCTTTTGTACTTTCTCGCCTGGTCTTCTGTAATGCACTATACTTCTGTTGTACATACTGTATGATCATAAATACTATATTATTACAATCAGAATCAGAATCAGAATTATTTTTATTGCCATGTATATTTGCACATACAGGAAATGGCCTTGGTGTGGTCGGTGCACTGTACAAACAACAATATAAAAACAACAATAGAACAACAATATATACAGTAAGACAGTTATGGGCACGTGCGGTTCTAAGGTGCAGAGATTGGTGATAGTGCCAATAATATATAGTTATAAATGATTACACATCTTGTGCAGCTTCTTATATATATTGTATTATTATATGAATATTTTTAGAACATTTATTATGTTATACACTTGCATTTGTTTTGTATTGCATTGTTATTGCGTTGGTGTGTATATACTTTTACCCAAGGCAGGCACAACTATAACAAGAACCCAATTTCGCTCCAGGGATCAATATAATATTCAGAAATCATGTATCGTAGATATCAATGTGTCAACATGGATCAGAGAATGAGAAAAAAGGCCTGAAACGGTTGTGAGAGCAAAGAAAGGAACAGCAGTGTTAGTGTGGTGTTCATAATAAAGTGCTCAGTGGTATATTTTTTATGAACCAATCAAACAGCGCCCTCTCCTGTTGCTATGGAGACAACACCAGCTAGCGTTAGCCCCACATGATTAGCACTAGCATCAACGAGCCGCTGCGTCCATCTTGTGTAGCTTAGCTTAGCTTAGCTGAACGGGCTAACGTTGCCTTGCGCACTGAAGTGAGCAGCAGAGATGGATGACGGTGAGGAGCCGGGTCTGGTTCTCTCCTCACACAACACCTCATCAGGCTCTAAGTCGGGCGGGGACAAGATGTTCTCCCTGAAGAAGTGGAACGCGGTGGCCATGTGGAGCTGGGATGTGGAATGCGACACCTGTGCCATCTGTCGGGTCCAGGTGATGGGTGAGTGTCAGCGGGTCCCCAGCTAGCCTAGCGTGGCTCAGCTCGGATACGGGCTAATGCTAAGCTAGTGCAAAGCTAGTGCAAGCATACGAATGAGTGAAACTGCAGCTCCCTGACACTGACGTGCGTGTTGTTTTTGTATCTCATTCGCAGACGCGTGTCTCCGGTGTCAGGCGGAGAACAAACAGGAGGACTGTGTCGGTAAGACCGTGTTAGCACTTTAGCATCGCCCGGCTAACGTTAGCTTCTCTGACGGGGCTGTCAGTGATTCACCAAGCTAATGGCTGCTTATCCAGCTGCTGTATTTGAAATACAGAGGATGACAGCACCGTGAAGATGCTTTGATTACAACTGTCATTATGTTTTGATCCTTATCTCACAACACCAGTTATAAGAGGAACTAAGTAGATTTACTATAGCAGCTTGCAGTTGTACTCGAGTACATTGAGTAACAGCTTCCTAACACTTAAGTTCCACAACAGTACCTTGTTACCAGAATCCTTGCAGAGTTAGATTATTGATAGAAGTGATGGTCAACAATGAAGTCATGCTTTGTTTTTATCATATGTTAAAAGAGGACTTGTATGTATTTACTTTGATGTATTGTATACGATACCATGTTATTTCCTCCTGAAAGTATGTTGTGATACTTCTACTTTAACTTAAAGTATATTTATGGAAGCAGGCTTTTTCTTGTAACCAAATAGACAGGGGTATTCCTATTTCACTGCGATATAAGTACTTTCTACATACTTCTTTCTCTAGCCTGTTCATATATTAGTTTATGTATTTTTACTTGCAGTTTACGATCACCATGATATTTGATAAAAGGATCTAGAAAAGATTCTGTAACAACCAATTTAACCTCCAATGCATGCTTGTTTTGCCCAATGGGGCAACTTTAAGTAATATTGCTCTTAAACTCTCCAGAAGACATTATTAATAGTAAGTTCTTGGCTCGTGTCTCATCCTTCCAAGTTATGAGAAAAACACACAAAACAACAAGCAAACCAACCAACAGACAGGGGTGGAAACATAACCTTCTTATAAATCAGTTAAATGTGTTCAATAGTTAACTTTCAATATTCACCTTTACACTTGTTCATATCGTAATATTCTTACTGTAACTGTTTAATGACTAGTTAAACAGAAATTCAGTCAGCACACTATGACTTCAATGAGTATAGGTTAGAAGTAGTTTAATACAATAATAATATGGACTAAAACACATTGTAGATGCCAAATGATGTGCTTTTTGGAAAAGGTTAAAACAGAAGTGAATCTGTTTATGTACCGTTAAAGTAAATATGGTTATACTACTATGGTCTGTGTAACCCTTGTACTCTTTAATTGCCTAACTCTCTATGTTTCCACTCCTCTGTCTTTCAGTTGTGTGGGGAGAGTGCAACCACTCCTTCCATAACTGCTGCATGTCCCTGTGGGTGAAGCAGAACAATCGCTGTCCCCTCTGCCAGCAGGACTGGGTGGTTCAGAGAATCGGCAAATAAGCTTCACGACCAGGTGGCCTGACTCTCACCGGCACACACCCGAGCGTGGTGACAGACTTGATATGGATCACTGCAGCGTCCTGTGTAGAGCCACAGACATCGTCATCTGTCCCTCCTACTTGCATGTTCCTGTCGTCCTGGTGTTGAAGGAGGGCGATGGATATAGCAGCACAGACTTGTTATTAATGTGACTGGAGGAACAAGAGTCATGAAGATATGGATGAAAGTTGTCGCAGTGCTTGGTCCCGTTATATTATCGTCTGTGATGGTGATCAGCACTTATCTTATCATCTTATGTGACCTGTCCTTTTAGAAATAAAGAATTGTGAATAGCTGTAAACATATGTAGTTTTCATTTAGTCATTTCCGACGGGGAAATTATGGAAGAAGGTACTTTTCTTCAGCACATGTTTTAGATTATTTTCAGGAATGTGCAACACATTCACCTGCCAAGATATGGCTGGTTAAGGAATGGAAATATATTTTTCTGCCTCAGACAGAAATCTGTCTGCAACCCCAAAAGTCAATAACATTGAAAGTACAGAAATATGACATTTAATTCTCGCCAAGACTAATTTTAACTGATTCTTTTGAACAAACAATTCAGATTTTAAGTATAATGTCAACACTTTTCTATGACACCTGCTTGTGTTGACTTTTTTGTATACTTATATTTTAATCGTATACTATACTATGATTTCAGTCAGTTGATTGATTGAGACTACAAAAAATATGATTCTTTTGTGCAATGAAGAAAGCATTTTGTGGGAAACCAATTTTTACAAACCTACCAGCCACAATATTAAAACTGGAAAGTGACTACTCATAATTTATCAGTTCATCGGTTCAGTTCACCAGTACTATGTGAGTCACAAGAACCAAGTGGTATAGGCAAAGCAATATTTATCCAAGTAAATGAAATGTGAAATTTTCATCAAGAAAGTGTTGTATCTGCTACTAGGCCCTAGAAATACCGTTATTATATCTTTCTATTGATAATATGCACTGTTGCTTTCAATCAGATGGGTAACTTGCAGTGGACAGGAAGCAGACATCTAAATCAACCCAGTTCAGTTAACCTCAGTGGTTATCTGTTAATCAAAAAGGTTTTAGCTTGCAGCATTGCAGGGCTGGTCAGAACACAGAGTCAGCTCAGTGACATCATCTGTAGAGCTAATATTTAAGAATCACCATACCACCCTAACTGGTCTACTTTGGCACCAGTTAGTGCACCACTTGAACTGCAGAACCCCTGTGAGATTGCAGAGGAATTGAGGAAAAGCGTATTTCGTAAGGCTGCTAGTTAAATCGGTGAAGTCTTTTCCCTGACTCCTGTGGATCTGTGTGTCCTTGCCTGGTCGTCAATGATTCCTTCGTACTCTTAGCATGTCTAGGTTTTACTTTTTCACGTATTTTCGTTAACATTTATTTCCCCCCTAAAGCACAGCTTTTACTTTAGTCTTAAGAACAACATTATTAGAAATAAGACAACATCTCACCTGAAACTTCCACTTAAAAGCTGGTGTGGAGCTGTCAGGTTATACCATGTGATCTTCATAATGTAAACATTTCTGTGCCCTGACACCTGGGTAAAGTCCTCAGCTCCTGATTTTCACATGCAGATGAAAGCTCCAGAGCAGAGTCTAAATGGACCTCGGGGTGAAATACTTTGTCAGCTCCTGTTTCAAAGGACAAGTATGAACTTTGACACAAGTTGTTCTGAGCAGCTAACAGACTAGAGTATTAGGGCACTGGCCTCTCTCTCGGGCTACTCGGTCAAATAATTTTAAGGCTTCTTAAACCAATTAGGGCTTAACATGTTATGTTGGAATTCTTCGTCCCGCTAAAGTTATGAGGTGTAGGTGTACATTTTATACTGTACATGCTATCTTGTCTGCTTTTTTATATTCATAACAATCTATCTTAATTGTAAGTTAAGGTCAGGATTTGCCACCCCATCAAGTCATGCTCGCACCACAGTTGATGCACCCAGCCAATTTGCATCTCCTAAAAATAGACCAGCTCAAAGCCTCTTAAGTTCAAACCGCACAAGTCGCTTTCTCTAAGTGCCGTGTACAAATGAGCACGCAAAGACACTAAGCTACCAACAAATCCCTGAGAACATTGGGACTTTTAATGCTCTGAGAGGCGTGGTTCAAGAGGTAGAGGATGATGCAGGTGCCCGAGGCTCTCAGATGAACATGGACCCTGTGGATAAGTCGACTGTAGTGCTGGAGATACCAGCTGCCTCTGCAAATATGCTTCATGATACGTCCAGCATGGAGGACCTGGTGGGCCTTAACAACCTGGTGGCCAACACGGCCTACCTGAAGGCTCAGCACCTCGACCGCAGTGAGCTGAGGAAGCACATGCTCAGCCTCACACTGCCAAGACCAAAGTCCCTCGCTCTCCATGCCGCTGCAGATAGTAGGTACGAGTCCCTGTGTGAGCAGCAGCCTATTGGGAGGATACTGTTCCAACAGTTTCTCCAGACCTGTAACCCACAGTACGAGGTCGCCGTAAAGTTCCTGGACGAGCTGAGCATCTGGAGCTTTGCGGAAGATGAAACCAAAGAGAAGGCCAAACGGAGCATCCTGGCCAAGTTCTGTCAACCTGAGTCCAGGCACTTTCTCTCCTTTCTCACAGGAGAGAATGCAAAGACATGCAAGGAATTATCATGCAAGAATTTCGATGAGACGATGACGGACCAGTTGAAAGAAGCCGCAAGGGACTTCCTGAAGGGACAACCTTTCTGTGAATACCTGAACAGCCCTTTCTTTTATAAGTTCTTGCAGTGGAAGGAGTACGAAAAGCAGAAGATCAGTGACAAAATCTTCTATGAATTTAGGACTTTGGGGAGAGGTGGCTTTGGTGAGGTAGGTAGCAGACGTTTGGGCACCGGGATAAAAATTTAAATCTGCAGACAAGGTGACAAATTAAAGTTAAAATTTGGATCCCAGTACCTCCATCCGTAGGGTGCAAGGGGTAACAAGAAAAGGCAAACTTTAATCGTTGCATCCCTGAGCAATTAAAGGTCAATTTAATTCAATCAATTCAATACATTTGAAGCAGTAGCTTATGAAGGCTCACATTAGAATACCACAGCTGTATATCTCTATATAGATGTTAACATCACTGCATTGACTTCTACTACTGCTATATTAAGTTACTAAATGTCACGAGTTTACTGTGCCCATGATTGGTCATGTTACACTATTTCACTTCATAGTCTGCCTTTTAAACTCACTGAAAGAGAATCCCTGTCATAACATCTGAAGTCATGTTTCTGTCTGTGTGACAGGTGCATGCAGTGCAGGTGAAGCTCACAGGACAAATGTACGCATGCAAGAAGCTGGACAAGAGGCATCTGAAGAAGAAAGGCGGAAATGGGCTTGCTCTCGTGGAGAAGCAGATCCTGGAGAAGGTCAACAGCCTCTTCATCGTCAACCTGGCGTACGCTTATGCCAACCGGACCCACCTGTGTCTGGTCATGGACCTCATGAACGGAGGGGACCTCAGATTTCACATCTACGAGCTCGGGGAGCGGGGCATCCGCATGGAGCGCGTTGTTTACTACGTGGCCCAGATAACCCTAGGGATCCTTCACCTGCACTCCATGGACATAGTGTACCGGGACATGAAGCCTGAGAATGTGCTGCTGGATGGCAAAGGACAGTGTCGGCTGTCGGACCTCGGATTGGCCGTGGAGCTGCCCAAAGGCAAAACGATCTGCCAGAAGGTCAGTGTAGTGACCTGGCCCTAGATTAACCTACTAAACCTACTGTTCACATTTAGAAAATAGCTTGGTTATAACTTATAAGCTGCTGTCAGACATGCTCTGAATTGCCGAGATGTGTATGTGGGTATGTGTATGTGTGATCGCAAATGTTCGAGTGAGAGCCTCCGGAGTTACTGCAGACTTTCTCAGCCTGGCCACCGGGTATAAAGTCTGCGGAAAGTCTGAGACGTCAAGAGAGTTTCTGGTGATAAGAGCAGTCGCAGGTGTTGTTGTTCTGTAAACAAAAACACGTGATCTCTGCAGGAGAATAAATACATGACATCCTGCCTCTACCTGTTGCACAAACCAAATAGCAGTGAGAGAGTGTTTGGAAATTGGCTCTGTGATATACTGCATTGCTCAAATGAACAATATTCGCTGACAGTTTATTTCCAATATACAGTATACTTTTCAGCCCACCCCTATAAGTAGCTTAGCAGGAATAGATATGATAGCCCTCAGTCCTGCTCTGACAGACAAGAGGGAATAACCCTGTCTGACCCAATTAATCTCATTAAAAGGTGCCTGACCTCGACCCCAGTTGGAGGCTGCACTGGTGGAGAAATGCATAGAAAACTGTGCAGAACCTCTGAGCGTTAGCTAGTCTGAACTTTGCTTTACTAGTACCAGATATAGCTTACACAAGACCAAAGAGATGAGTTAGCGGATTCACAATAGGGCTTCACTCCCTACAGAGTGAACTATAAGGACTAATTGGTCAGATGCCCGGTTTCTCCATTATTCATTGGTCAATCTTGATCTTCATCGAGTTGAGGCTGGTCAGGATGGTCTGATAACTGAGATGCTGAGATGAAATTCTTAAAGTAAATTATTCTGTCAGGTCTCAGACATGTCTGTCCACCTCTGAGATTATATCACAGTGATTTCAATGATCCCATATGAAAATATATATACAGTGTGCTTTGTTTTGAATCTTAGTTTTTCAGTGTCTGAACTACTTTGCAACAGTGGTTCTCAAATTCTCTGGTTTGTGACCCAAAATAAAGCAGTGTCCACTTGAGGCCCCCCATAACCTCTTCATACAAAGGGTTATTTTCTTCCTTATTTCCTTAATTTAGTTAATTATGTTCTTATAGATCTCAAAAGAGATAACGATTAAGTAATTCAAACAGAAAAGAGTAGACGAAAGTCTCTTTAGAAATGTTTTCTACTGCTTTTCTATGCTGCTTGTTTGAAATCTCTTGTGAGGGTCCGGACCATAGACTATAATAAAGATGGACGACATGTCTCCATGTCCTCCCTCTAGCCAATATGAAGATTAAACACATACAAATACTGCCATCTTGCGCATTTGGAACCAGAGTCTGTGCATTAGCCATCAGGAGATGGCGCCACTGCAGTGAAATTAAATATTACTGTTGATGGCATTATATATTTTTATTGGAAGGAATACACCCTCCCTTCTCAACTCACTTCAGCAGAAATACATAACTCTCACTCTTTTGCCACTCCCCATCCATCCCTAATAATTTTTGTAAACAGCATGATAAATGTGAAAGGATTTATACCTCTGACCTTGCAACCTCAGATGTGAATATGATTATGTTGTACCCCAGAGGTATGGACAAGGCTTCATTGCTTTTCTCTTTCTCTCGTCTGTGTGTTGTCAGGCTGGTACGACTGGCTACATGGCTCCTGAGGTTCTGAAGCAGGAGTTTTACAGGACATCTGTGGACTGGTGGGCTCTGGGCTGCAGCATCTATGAGATGGTGGCTGCCCGTTTGCCTTTTAGAGACTTCAGAGAGAAGGTGCAGAACACTGAGGTGACTCGTCGCACTCTGGAGGACGACTGCAAGTTTGAAGACAAACGTTTTGATGCCGCCACCAAAGATATCATCAGCCACTTCCTCAAGAGGAAGGTAGAGCATCGTCTCGGGTGTCGGTGAGTAAAAGCTTCTCTGAGAGATAAAGTCTGTCACCTGTGGTTCTTCTTCCGATCTTACATCAACAAAATGTATCACTTCCCTTGCACCTGTGAAAACATATGCTTATCCTATGTAAGATACTTCTAGAGAAACAGGCCCAGGTCATAAAGCTAAGTTAAAGTCCAGACAGGTGAAACCTGGAGGTCAGGACACCCTGACGGGGTCACAAAGGATTAAAGGAACAGGAGAGATATAAAAAGAACACTGTAGTTCTGCTCCACAGATATATCTTCCATTGGCCTTTTCTCATTTTATTTATTAAACACCTCTGACTCCTCTACTTTATGGTGTGAATTACCCTCAAGTTTAATTTCTTAAGTCCTCTGAACATTGTTAAAATGTAAGAATCTGAGTTGAGGTTGCTATATTTGTTGGTTTTAAGCCAAAAAGGTTGATCAGCTGATGAAGAACTATATTTCTGCCAGCTTAAAGGGTCGCTGAATTGAATCCATCCATCTGTCACACTGTGCACCAACACAGGCTGTGCAATTGAGCCCAATGTCACACTGTGCATCGCTATCTAAATAGTTGAGAAGTTGTCCTTGAGTTGTCAGTGAAACTGTCCTGATCAATCACAAACTTGTGTGACAGGAACATGGGTGGTAACAACACATGTCTTTTATAAGCTGGGTTTTTCTATTCTATTCTATTTACTGCTTTAAAAAAAAAACTATTTTATCATCACTCTTTAAAGACATCTAAACGGTGAGTGAATAAAATTATCATATTATTGCCCAGTTACATTTTTTCACCTTTATATCACAACTTTCAATATCAGTCATTAAACACATGTTCTGTATTTTGTCTTTCTAGTGATAGCGACCCACGAAGCCATGTGTTTTTCCAGAACATCAATTTCCGCCGCTTGGAGGCGGGGCTGGTGGACCCCCCTTGGGTGCCAAAGTCCAACGTGGTCTACACCAGGGACACAGACAAGTTCGTGGACACCTCCGAGGTCCAGGACATCGAATTTGACGACAAGGACGAAACATTTTTCAAGGCGTTCAGCACAGGTGCAGTCTCGATCCAGTGGCAGAAGGAGATGATTGAAAGTGGAGTGTTCGACCAGCTGAACGACCTCGGGCCCAATGGACACAACTGTGGGCGCATGTGGACCTCCAGGATGTGCGTCATATGTTAGACGTCTCATCACCTGACTGACACGTGGTGATCGACCAAACAACATTGGTTTGGAATACTGGAAGTGAAGTGCCTGGATATTGGACTGCATTATGCATTAGGGAAGATGAGGCCTTTTAAAACTATATATAAGCAAATTATGCACTGAAGATGAATCATCCTTAAGTTTACTCACACATATTAAGTCATATGTTTTATCCTGTCACAGCCAAACATGATGGGACGATCGCTATCTCAGTCTTAAAGAAATTGTTGTCAGTCTTGTGCCTGGATGGAAACTCACGCTGACATTGTGCTGGATGGGCCAGTTTATACTTTGCCCTCTATTCCTGGTGAGACAGCAGACCCCGGTGCTTTCATAGTTTCCATTACATCACTCAGCAATGTTGGCAGGACCAAGTCTTTACATGTGTTTGTAAACAGAGCCAATCATGGCCTTTGCGTGGCTGATCAGCAGCAAGATTATGATCAGTATGTGCGGTAATGTGCCACGTTTCTTAGAAAGACTGAAAGTGTCACAGAAATGCTGGGAATGCCTCTGGCTCAGACGACTGGACAGTGTCATGTGACCTCAGTGCTGGAGCCTGTGAAGTCTTTTCAGTAGCACACGTTCACCACTAAGTGCCGCCACACTCCCATGGAGTGCATTCAGTGTCCCGCAGTGCGCCTCATCATCCACCATCGTCCGGGCCATGTGCTGTGTGCTCAGTTATTTACAAGCACCGGATGACTCGTTTAGCTTTAACAGGGGGGTGCTGTGAGACTAATTGTCGTATACACATTGTTTCTCCATTAGAAAAAAAAATAAACATGCTAAAATAGAATTTTTGGCATTAAAAAGACAATGCCAACATCCCCCCCACACACACACATACACTCCCACCCAGTGTTTACGAGCTATGCACAACCCATAACCAAGAGACGTTAGCAACTCACAACACAGCAAGAACAAACAACATAGTGTGTTTGTGAAAATCTTTTTGGCCTCCACAGATGCTCGTAAAGTTCTTGTATCCATATGGATGTATGTTACTTAATTAAAGCCCCAGGTAGTGGGAGACATGTCTACTATTGGCATATCTTTGTCAAAAACTTGTGCTGGATTTTAGTTTTTATATTTCCAGATAGATGACAGTGACTAGTTAATCTTTTACTTCATAAAGTAAGGAGATTGATTTTCTCTTGCTTTTTTTAACTTTTGCCTTAATTTGACAGTGAGCTACGAGGACAGTTGGAAAGAGAGAAGAGAAATAACATGTGACAAAGGGCCCGGTGACTTGAATCAAAGACGCTATAATATCATGGTCAGTGTGCAGTGACCTCTGAGCTACCTGGGTGCTATTCCTGACTTAACTTTTTTCATTCCCACAGTCTTCTATGAAGATTTGTTGCTGACTGTAAAGCATGTCTATGTAGTTGTACTCAGTACTCTTACATACAAAGCTGCATTGTAATCAGTAGTGCCAATAGTATTTTGGTCATATTTAGATATAATCTAATACTGATGACATAATCTAATATTTTGACATTTAATGTATTTTTACACTGTTTTTGTGATAATATATTTTTAAAGTATTTCATTCCATGTGGTTTGTATGTTTCCATGTTTTTGTGTGAGCAGTATAACACAAAAACTACAGAACAGAATACCATGAACCTGGGTTGAAGGATGCGGTATGGGTGAGGGAAGAACCCATTCAATTCCGGTTTGGATCCAGGATTTGTTTTTCACTTTCTTTAACTTTGCATTTACATTTCTTGCAATTTTGACCGTTTTCTCGAGATCTTGATGAAAGAAATTCGACACATTTAAGGGACTGATATCTATGAGCTGAGAAATGTTATGCTTGATGGATTTTTATTGGGCCTTAGTGGAGGTACGCTCTCTACTGAGTTTCATTCTGGTTTATTAATGTGTTTATTTGATCGGGGCATAGCACATTAATGAACATACGCATAAAACACCAGATTTAGACATTGAATGTAGTTATGATTGTGATGATATCTTTTTGCTCCGCTCTAGGTGCAGATATCATCTATTATCATTCTATCAGCAAGGATCAGTCTGGTAATCAAGAAGGTGCTTGTCTCCTCAAAACATTCCAGAAACCACAGCACGTTGACAAATACAACCAGGTGTCACCTCAGCGTTTTATTCAGAATGTATTGCCACCACTTAGTGCATCTCTGCATAACCCTCAGACACATTAAGATAATGAGAGACATAAACATGTGTTGTGCTAATTCCTGCGAGGGGGTGACCTTACAGGCCTGAGAAGTGGTTCCATTCACGCTCGACTGTCATGAGATTAGAGGGTGGTTCAGATGGAAATCCAAGACGCAATATGATCGCCATCGGCTACGAAGCCAGGGTGGGGAGTCCACTGTGGACGACGTGACGACAAGACAAACTCAACAGAAGGTCTCCAGGAACATGTTCTTAACAGGCGCCTACAAGCCTCTGCCAGGGTTCAGTTCCCCATGGTGTGATGCGGTAACACTGCCCTCCAATACACACACACACATGCATGAACATGCATTGCATATTTACAATTCACTCATATTTGTGCATCTTCAGATACATGTGATATGGCTGATCATGCAAAGATGCACTCACACAGAGACACGCACACACGCAACCCCCCCCCCCCCCCCCCCCCCCCCCCCCCCCCCCCCCCCACACACACACACAAATCGTATTACATCTGTAGAAGCAAGCATGGGGTAGTAGAGATCAAAGGAGCACAGGGTGTAATTTGGTATCTGTGTTTGTTACATGCTCATGCTCTGGATTCACATCAAAGACATGTGCCACACTTTCAGCTCAGTCCTGGCATCCTCACCATCGTATCACACCACTGATGTTGCTGGGATTTGTTTCCCCTTTGCTGGCTGCGAGCATGTGTCTGTTTTTGTGCATACCTGCAAGTTCGGTTCTTCATAGATGGAAAATAAAAAAACTGCACTGATTTATGACTATATATGCACCTCGGTGTGTCTGTGAGAGAGTGTGTGAGAATTTAGGATAGGTGAGAAAGTAGTTAAACAGGGGAGACAGAGGGTCCATTGTCTGCTGAGGGAAAGCGAGAGTGAGCCATGTGGGAGATAGATTGAAGGAGGAAGAGGTTTGCTGCTCGTTGTTTTATACTAACGGCTCGTGTGAGTGAGGTCTATTTTTTGGGTTTTAAAAGTTATTTTCCCTTTGGCAGTTTTTGACATTTCATTTCCCATTAGCTTAGATAAATTAGAATCAGAGAAACAAGACCTGGATCAGACCCGAGATCCTCATTGCCCTGAGCCACTGGGCTGACCCCACTACCGCTCAGGATGTGTTTAGATTTCAGTTAATGTTCAGTTTTCTAAGCTTCATTGCTCAAATTCTTAACATTTCCACAAATAAGTGAATTCCAGCGTGGCAGTCCAACAGAAACAGAGCGTGTGTGTGCCTGATGTTCTTCCCCACTGAGGCCCAATGGGCAGTTTCCAAGGCGCCCAGACCTCAGACCCCTTCCACTGCCAGGGGCATAGATAGAGGCCGATCAGAAACACACAAAAAAACACACACGTTGACAGTCCCCCACTCTCAGCTCTAGACCTATATCTATTCCATGTTTGGTTCCTCTACAGCTAAAATTATCCGTCTTTGGCGTTGTTCTAATGTTAGGACATCAAAAAGTATTTTTCCAAAAACAAATTCTACCAGCGGAGCCAACTAATGCCACTAGCTCCCTGTTTACACTCAGATTCTAGGTATTCTAGTATTCATGTCTTGAACCACAACTGTGAGTCAAGAATACAACATGCCTGCACATAATTCATTAAACAAATTGATTTGTGCTGGAAGAAGTGAAAATGATCTCACCACATTAACAGACTGTTTTCACTTTATTCATGAAAATGGAATTTTATGGCTCGGCAAAGGATGGAAATGGCTTTTTTAGTAGGGGGGGGGGGGGGGGTTGCATGTGGAGGAGGGATGCAGGGGAAATGGTAGACTTTGTAAAAAAGAGAAAAAGAAAATATTTACTTGATTAATAAATAAATAATTCATTTTCAAGGCTACTGCCCCGGGTCCCCAGGTTCACAGGTGCCCCAGGTTTACATAAGAGCTGGTCACACAGATTTGCCCAATCAAAGTACAGTCTAGGGGCAGTATTAGGCACACCTAATCAAAGGCAGATTTTTTTTTTCTCTAATCAACCAACAATATCTACAATTTCCATTCTTAAATTTGTTGAGCTACACTGCAATCTTTCCAACCACCCTGCTGGCAACTATGGGCTGTTTATCAGATTTAATTCCTTGAAAATGCTTATTACGTGACCACTCACATGCACACGGCATGCGAATGCCAGTGTAAACAGGAAGCATGTGGATGGCAGGTGAATCCTTGGCGACGTTGAAGTGTTTCAAATGAAAATGTAATAATATGGATCTAGCCTCAGTGTGTAGGGCCTCTGATCGCCTGGTTCCAGACCTCTTATTCATGGTAATTCAATCAGATGATTGAACCGAGGCTCCGCCAGACTTCTAAAACTTTGATCCCTCTTCTTAGCTTTCACACTTCATGTCCAGCACTCAGCCACATCCCTGCAGTCACCTGTCACTGGGAATAAAAGTTCTCCCACAAGTAGAAAGTCCCAAGGAAGCAGCTTATAGTTCAAAAAGTTGCAGCATCCTGAAACCTGAGTTGACCGGAGCGGAGAGCTTTGTGATGTCCCACACCCCTCCGCTGCAGGGCGTTTGAAGATAAGCACATCAAACAGAGGGAGGGGGGTTCAGTGATACAGAATACTGTATCACGGAAACACTTTACAACCCCTCACTCTGATCTGTGAGGGGGAGAGAAACTGTGGTGCATGTGTTAATGCACTTTAAATACAGTACAACATGTTGCCTGAGAGGTCACTGACCGAGCAGGGTTTGGCATCTGTGTGGACATCTGTGTCTGCCCGCGTTTGTGTGTGTGTGTCTGTGTGTATTAGAGAATAAGAGAAGTGCTCAGAAGCAGGTATAAAAGCAATTGATTCCACAGATCTGGAAGACGGTGACACAAAAACAGAAATATAACCCTGAGTGCTTCCAGTTTGATTTAATTAGCTGGTACTTACTGCATACTTTGTTAGCTGTGTGACAGTTGGTGCGGCAGGCAGGCTGAGCTAAATCCAAGTCCATCTCTGTGTGCGTGTGTGTGTGTGTGTGTGTGTGTGTGTGTGTGTGTGTGTGTGTGTGTGTTGTGTGTGTGTGAGGACCTGCCTCTTCCAGACTGTCACTGTGTTTCAATATCTGTGTAAATTCACCCACACGTCCCTGAGCACCTGGAATGTGTCGATACGCAGCTGTTAATGGATACATTGTTTTTTCTTTGATCAACACAAGTGCAGTAACCCTGTAAAATGTTTGTGTTTTGTTGAAAGACAAAGGTCGGCTCCTGTTCAGTATTATTCAAGACAACTGCTCCGTCTATTGTGGCCAAACTAGGAGCTTTTCTCCCTCACAGGTACTCCTCACACCATGACTCATTTGGTCCTGAGAAGGAAGTACGTTCAGATTCTTGGCGAAAACGTTTAGACCCCTGAAAGCATGCATTTTGTCCAACGTTTCATTCATTGTGGACAGGATGTGAGTATGAGAGGTCTGCAGTGTGCTGGTGACAGCAGCCACATGATGTCATGGTTTACATCTTCAACGGTAAATGATCCCATCCAGAAGAGAAAGAATCAGACCTTTTATGGTCGTGGGTGGCTGGAGCCAATTCCAGTTTACATTTGGCGATAGGAAGGGAACACCCTGGACAGGTCGCCATCACAGATACATAAATACTGAAATCAAAATAATGACTGGTAAGCTCTGAATAAGGCAAACTGTCACTTAAAACGGCAGCTATGGAAATTAAGTTTATGCCAAGTTACTCTAAAGGGCTCTTTCCTTCTTCGAAAGTTATTTTCCTCATGTTTTACTTATATCTTGAGCAGTTATAGAGGTCAGTTGCAGTTGCTTTCCTGCAGCATCAGTCTTGCAGCTCCTCAGGGCTCTGGACATCAGTGGAAGGGGAACGAGGGAGCCGAGCAGAGAGAGGACAGGAGCTGGAAGTCAGGTGTAAAGGGTCTGTTATTTATCTTCCGCTGAGAACACACAATCTGGACGATATCATGGTTGAGGGTTAACAAGATCTAGCCTGTGATAGTCAGTCTATCCTCTCGTGACATTTGCTTCTCACTAAATGCTACAGTGAAGCCAAATGATTGTGAAAGGGATTCCACTCTCCAATCCAAGAGTTATAAGGAGTAGTGGCAGGTGCATAAAGCCAAATATAATGGTCCTACTTCATGCAAAGATTATCCATATATCTATCTATCTATCTATCTATCTATCTATCTATCTATCTATCTATCTATCTATCTATCTATCCTAATAGGCTCATATATGTTCCAGATGGACAGTACAGTTCTCCCTCTCTCTCTCCCATCTCTGGACGCTGCCTGTTTTGACAGACAGGCTAATTTAGGGAGCACTACTTTCGGCTCTTTCTTGTTGCAGGCCATCTCTTGGCATTTGAAATCCAGCTGAGCTCAAGTTGCCTGTCCAGTTAAGGCAGCCATAACTTCTGTTGAGAATGCTTTCAGCGGCAACACGCCTCAAATCTAAAAACTCCACGCTGTAACCTTACCAGACTTATTTTTATCTTCGGTGAATGACGTTTTATAACCGCATGTACAATGGATTAATGGCCCGGGCTTTATCTTGTGCCGATCATGAGGATGTGGTCTGTGAGATCCCACGTACACACACACACAAAATGCCAGCATAAATACATGTACAGACTGCCCCCAGATGTTTCCCGACATGGTCTGCTGTGACAATTGTTTATCCCTGCATGCATCGTTCACTTTCTATGCCCTGCACAACAGAGATCTGCACTTTTCCACTGGAAATCTTCTCTTCTCCTTCCTTTATAAATCGTCTGAACCACCATGCAAAAAAGAAAATGGTTGGAACGGAGATATTCATTAGTGCACGTAAAATGGTGAAAATCATTGTTTTCTTCTTGTGAACATTGTATTACGGTTGTTCTCGATCACTTTGGCTCATTTGTTGAAACTGTCTTTTCGCTGAACTGCAAGTGCAACTATCACAGCTGCTTCATGGGAAACACAATACTCACACACTTCTATAGCATGTTTGCAAAAGCTAAAAAACTGATCCCAAAATTGCAAATGCAGTGTAAGAATGGTATGAAAGAATAATTGTGGCATCTAGAAGTCTGTATGAATGTCTGAGTGAATGGATGTGACTATTAAAAAAGTGCTTGAGTGGTCGATTAGACTGGAAAAGCTCCATGTCAATACGGCCCAGGCTGTTCATCTACCATGCAAGAGTTATTTATTGAACATTTTAATTATTTATTGAATTTGGACTTAGATGAATGGATCATTTTGCATGTGGCGGATAAAAACAAGAATTCAGCAATAGCAAACTGTAAAATGGTGGACAAAAAAAATCACAAATACCAATGTCTTGTCAGAAAATGCCACAGTGCATATAAGACATCTGTGAAAACTCCAACCATAAGTTTCCCAAACGCACCATCCAAGTGATCATTGAGTCGTCCACATATTCTGAAAGGGACATGGAAATCTGTCAAACAGCCAAGAATTACGTCTGTCACCTATGACAAGCTCAAACAGACTGAAGTGTGTAGAGCGTTATCTGTCAGAGAAATCGATTAGGAGAGAGGAACCAGAGGGAGAGAGGAATCGACTCGCCACAGTGATTCAGTCATCTGACTAGTGGCCACTGGCACGAGTCAACAAAAATGTTGGTAAGCACCCAAATGTTGTAACATCATCAGATGGTTACGGGAGGATGAGGAAATTGCTAATTAAATCCACTCACTATAAATGTGGTGACGGTGCGATAACTCACACAAATGACACAGTGCTCACTCTCATATGTTTGACAGATTTTCTCTCTGGTTCATTTCTGCAGTAAAAACATCAGGAGAAGCTATGAACTGGTTTTCTCTTGGCATTGATTTGTTTCCTCTGTGGGAGCAGAACATGTTACAGCAGCTTTCAGAGACTCCTGCAGGTTAAACAAACCAAACTGCAGATGGACCCACAATGCACTAATATAGGGCAGTATGTTGCTGTTGTTGTTTTTTCAGAAATATAGGTTTAAAGGAGACATATTTTACATATTATACTAAGATTTACATTCTCTAATGTTCAGAAAACATCCCTTTCCATTGCTGCAGCTCCTCTTTTCAGCCTCTGTCTGAAATGCTTGGTTTTGGGTCCTGTTTCTTTAAGGATAACCTTAGACTGCTTTGATTGGCCACCTGGCTCACTTTGTAGTGGTCGACCACTTGCAGCACATATAGGAAATGTCGGCCTCTCTTGCTTTAACCTGGCTTTGTAAGGGGGTGTAGCATACTGCCCGCTAGGGACACAATAGGCAAATGTCGGGCATCGTGACATCACAATGATGAGAACAAGGCGTTCCAGGAGCACTACTTTCTGTGGGGGACAGAAGCTCTTTCCCCTGACTTTGGGATTTTAAACTTTACAGAACATTAACATCCACAAAAAAAACATATAATTCTAGGGGAACGAAAAAGAAAACACACATTATGATATCTCTTCTTTAATAAGGGGAAATAGGTTGCCAATCGTGTGAGGCAGCAATCACTCTGTTGAGATCCTGTTTCTCAAAAACAGGGGTTGACTTGTACTTCAGGGTTAGGGTTAGTATACTGCAGGCCAAGACGACCCTAATATGGAAAATCCTTGTGCTGTTTCTGTGCGGTTTTCAGCGGAGCAGTTCAGTGGTCCACCTTCATAAACTGTCCTTGAGTCGAGTCCAGGTCCAGTCCACATAGCTCCTGGGGGGTCCTCTCGCGGACCTCAGTTCATATTCGGTTACAGATCAATTCCCAAAAAAGTTCTCCTCAGTCACCATCCTCACCAGCAACAGTGCGAGGAAGAGCTCATATTCTGGTAGTTGCATTCAATGACAATTCAAGATTCTTACAGAAGAAAACCCCTCCAGGGATTTCTTCATTAGAGGCTGACCGATATGAAAATGTCAGGGCTTATACCGATGTTTAGGAATAAATGATTTACGATACCAATATATGAGCAGATGTATGGTCTCACTTTACATTTGAACTTCTGTAAGGCAACTGGAATTGTTCTTTTGGAAAGCGTACCAATTGTGACTCCTGACCAAAACATTTATTTGGTATACCTGTGCCATATAATGTGAGGACACTGCTAGGAATCTGCAGCACTGTTCTCAACAACCATCTCCTCTTATGCCTCCCATGGAGCGCTGAGAGCATTTAAAACTAGACTGTCACTCAATACAGTGCAAACCTCTGTCAAGGCCATATAGGCCCGCTCTGAAACCAAATTTAAGATCACTACATCAAGACTTGTATTCAATGAATCTTAAAAGAACATTAAAGAACGCTGGGAAAAAAAAGTATACTGTAGATCTGCACCAAAATGTAATGGGATTGTCAGTGACCAATACTTCATCCTTCCACTAAACGTCATGATAATCCATTCAGTATTTGTTGCGTAATCTTGCTCACAAACAAACCAGGGGAGGGGAGAAAACCTAACCCCTTTGGCGGAGGTAGCAATTTTTTTTGGAGCGTTCTCTGGTGGACAAATTTCATAATCACACAACTTCCAACAGTTAAAGCTGTTTTCTGTATCGTTTATTCTGTAAGTTAAAAGTTTTACCATCAGCTGATATCTGCAAACATGAGAGCCAGATACAGATATGTCGTAAAAAGAAGCATTTTGACGAATTATTTGGCTCAATCACATCTCTTTCTTCAACTCTGCTGCCTGAAACTCCACCGTCACCTCTCTGCTCCTGTAGGTGAGAGTTGTGTAGACAGCTGCGATGGATCACATGCTTTGTCAGATTGTTAACACAAAATGAGCCCACACTTATGAACATCAAACACATCCCTTCTTTTGTCAGTGCACTGTCCTCTCTGTTGTTGCCATGACCACGTAGTGTACCATCACTGTGAGGAGACAAGAGCATTTCCTGGGGAATGTGTTAATGTTATATCTCACCCTAACCCAGAATACACATGCAAATGCACACACAAAAACTCAACACACATACTTATATTCACACATACACACACTCGTATATATATACAGCCAAAGCCCTGGCATGTCTGAAAAGAGCTCTTTGATGGTGCGGCCCTCACTCCTCATTTGCCGTTTGAGTTGGCATTGGCAGCGCTCTCCTGAGGTCCCCTGGCCCCTGCACACACACACACACACACACACACACACACACACACACACTAACACACACACAGCCCTGAAAGCTTCATGGAGCCTGCAGGGAGTCAAACTGCTCTCACCTGTTGTCTCTGGCAGCCTAAGAGGAGACGATTAGCGCCCAGCACTGACAATATGCTCTTTGTTCCCCTCTTTCTCTCACTCTCCCTCTCTTGCCATCTCACACTCACAGTCTGTCGCTTCTGCTGCTGCTCACTTCCCCCTCTGCCCGGCCGGCCTTCTGTCTGTCCTCTGTTTTGGCCTCTCAGTGTCTCTGTCACTCTTTGTCAACGTGTCAATCGAGCTCGCCTACTATTTCTGTCTCGCTCCCTCTTACTCTCGCTCTCTCCGTCTCTATTCATCGCTAATGCCCTTGTGGCCGTGAGAGCAGCGTGTGGAAAACAGTTGAGCACTTTATCACAGATCATCGAGGTAATCCCTCACAAATTCGCTCCGTGATGGCGCTGCATATGTCCGGCAGAGGTCTCATTGCCGGCTCAGTCACGATGCCCAAAGACAGATTTAACTCATTTTGCTTTCCGGTGTTATCAAGCCTTTGGAGGTCAAATGTTTTATACATTAGCATCGACGTACAGAATAAGAGAGCATGTTCCGCTCCGAACACATTAGCATGTATTATGGAGGCCTGGTCGTCCTTCACTGGCATCTGTGGTTGAGAGGTCATAACAGTGTCTCTTCACACCAGCACAGAGGCGGCAAACAGCTTGACTGTGTCACTTCCTCAGGCCGGGTCACACATGTACAGCTGTATATAATGTAGTCTTTATAACCAGAGGGAGAGACCTCTGGGACCTCAGAGAGTCCAGCCAGCGCTCCTCCTAAACACAGGCTCTGAAGGGCAGGGTGAGGTGAAGAGAGGAAAGGCGGGTCTGTCAGATCAGTATCAGCTACACTTTTATATGAAAGTAACATTCTTAAGTCTTCTTGGTTTTCAGGCTTAAGGGAAAGAAGATTTAGGGAACATTTCCTGTGATCTACAATATAATTATATGGATCAATCACGAATAAAATTATTACCTGTTTATATTAGTAACAAGTGAGTAACAACTGGAACTTTTAGAGGGAAGAAGAGATAAGTTAACAGTGCACATATTGTCACCTCTGCCAAGGAGGTTATGTTTCCACCCCTGTCCGTGTGTGTTAGTTAGCAAGATTACAAAAAGAAAAACTGATCCGATTTCTATAAAACTTGGTGGAAGGATGTGGTATGGGTTCAGGGAGGCACCCATTACATTTTGGTGCAGATCCATACCTGCCACTCTAAGCCATTTAACTTGTGTGTATTCCGACTTTCCAAGATATTTAAATTTCTCCAGAGACCTTCAGTCATTCTCCACTGTCTCTGCTGTCCATGCCCCTGCCTGCTCCTCTCCTTCATCTCCTTAACTTACTTTACACAAACCAAGAACCAGACACAACACGGCTTAATATTATGTGTGTTTCACATTTCAGTTTTGTTCCAAGTACTTACATTTATTACTTACAGACGTGTGTCTGCAGTGCTTAAATGTATTTGCAAATAAAGTCATTGCATATAGAGGATTTATACATACATTATATAACATTTTTATACTTTGTGTTTATAAGAACTTCATGGTCAAATTCTTAAAGATATAAATAGTTCTAAATAAAATGGTATTTTCAGTGCAAATAGAGTAGGCTTTGACAACAGAAACTATTACATCACTGTAGAGGATTTTCAATTAAAGAGACCTGTGGGATCAGTTGAAGAGCAAATTTCCCTTTTTTTACTGTGGACGAATTTCACAAAAAAGATTTGAAACTATTGAAATAATGAAAGAAGTTGAAGTCGCAGCTGAGAAAGTGTTGACAGGAGCTGAAGACTCAGTTGAACTAAGAGAGTTTAACCGTTAGTCGAAGCTCAGCTGAAATTTGACCTGTAGAAGCTGCAGCTGAAGTGGAAATCAGGAAAATAAATTAAGCTGGATGAATTGTGCGTGAATGTAGGGGGATCTATTTTCTGATCATTTAGATAGTTCATTGTGAGAACATCCAGTCTGTGTTAGAAACTTTCAGGTCACTATAAATCAACTCAAGATGATTTATTTATGAAGCACAGAATCACAAGATTGCCTCACAGAACTTCATTATATGTACATCATGTGAAATACTATAACCTTAGATACTGCTTTAGGAAAAAATCCATTAGAAAACTTTGCCATGTGTCCTGGGGGCAGTGCATGGATGAGAAGGAGGAGGAGGACGGTCCATAAACACATGCTGTAGATTCATGAATATATACACAGTAGCATTATGGACAAACAGAATGACAATATGAGGTAAAACATATTGCTCATAGTTTATATTAAGAGTAGTAAAAAGTATACAAGTTCCACCTCTCAGTGTATATACTGTATGTGCCAGTAGGTGTTGGCAGCACGTACATGCCTCTTTTTTATGTCTCTTATATATAAAAAGTTCAAACACAACAGAGGCCTCAGGCACAATGCATACATATCTGAACAATGAATTTACTGTGATAGGGAATGGAAAGGTCAAACATGAAAAAAATATATTTTTATATTATATGAAGTCAGTTACTCTGGACATTTCCCAGAACTTTCCCTGCCAGTCGCCTCTTGTAAATTGTCCAGAGAACGTCGGGGTGAGCCCATGTGAGAATTCACCAATAGAAAATGAGAAAGAGGTGCCATGCTCAATGAAGACGCCAACAAAGATGTTAACTAAGAAAGACAACAAGATTTGAGCGCTCTGGTGATAAGGGCCGACGGCTCAGTGTCGATAAGCTGAAAACCAAAACACATGATCTGGGCATTGCAACTTAGACGTCATGTCCTGCCTCCTGCGTGCTCCATGCAGACACCACCCCTAAACTCAATGTTCTAGAAATGTTCCTGTTGCTGTGATCCCGTCTGACCCACACAATCTTAGAGCTGCATTCTTCTTGAGAAGAAAGGCAAACGGAAAATGCCCAGACCCAATTTTCCGGACAAAAGTTGTATCAGACACATAAATGCAGCTTCAGTCAACAGAAACACTCAACTAACTGCCCTCCTGTTTCTGTTGGCCCCTCTCAAACTGCAGCAGTGATTTGGTTGGCAGTGGTGAGCAGCTGGAACACAAACTCTACCTGTCAGCTGCTGGAGGCTTGTATCATCCTGCTGTGGTTCTGTATCCAGAGGCCGCCTGAGTCTCCGCTCTGCGTTTCCTCAGCTCCGGGCTGTAGTTCATGTGCCCTGACCCTGACAACATGATATAAAACCTGAAATAATCCATAATATCCTTGGAGGTCATTCGAGCTGCCTTTTTCAACTCAGCAGTTCACTGTAATGACGACCGAAGAACCGACGCAGAGAGAGAGAAAAAGAAACAACCTATCCGAGCCAAACTCCATTTGTGGTTCTTTTACAATCCATTGATGACAGAACACATTAGGAGATGACAGAAGAAACTCGGCTGCTTCAGCTGGCTGCAGACAACACTGGAAAGTATTGTAGAGGACACACATCGGCCACCGTTGATGTGATGACTAATAAATGGACATTTTGGTTCAAGATCAGTGTCAATGTGTTCCTTTACATGAAGCAGGACTCGGGGTGTCGGGCTGTGGGGACGTCAAGCTTCTTGAAGGTGCCTCTTAAAACCAGAGACTGTTTGTAAAGATGGACGACAGGACTGCTCCCAAAAAGTGAAGCCAAAGTCTCTCAATGTCCGAACACAAAAGATAGACAACATACATTTTCACAATGCAGAGGTGGTACTAACAACACACTGCTTTTTTATATCATTATTATTTCACATCCACCAAAAGTTGTACTCTGCACAAACTTGTTCATGGGAAGTTCAGCCTGGTTGGGCGCCATCAGATGCTATTTCCTGCTTTCGCTAACAATCTGCACCATTTGTCAGTCAACATAAATTCTCTCCCACAGATTAAGGCTGAGCCATGTCTACCTTCATCTATCAGGTGTATTAGTCCTTACTGCCTCACTGCAGCTACTGCTTGTAATATGGAGACAGCAGCATAGAGTCAGTTGCAGCTCAGATCTGCTCAGTAACAAACACGACCCCCAATTGTTAGAAATTCAACCATCGTTGTGTTTTAGGGCTTCACTGATCGGCCATGACGGATTGAGTCCGTACTCTGGTTCGGGGCCTCTCTGCCGACACACCAGAGCTTTATTACACTTCAATATGACTCCCTGTGGAACCATGTCACCCAGCCTGACCTGGACCTCTCCGGCCTCCTGATTAGCTGAGAGCCCCCTAGTCACAGATCAGGACTCTCTTTGGTTGCGGGGAAATGATTCAGGCACGTGCTGTAAATCAACAGACCAGAACAATGACTCCCAAGGAAGTCGGCATACATGATTCACAACTCTGTGTAACCTCGAGAGAAACAAGGGCTGATCTGAAGGAAAGGGAGTGCTCAAGCCTTGGATGAAAAATCCTCAGCCAAACTAAAAAGTTGTATTACCTTATATGCACTAACTCCGACTTTTATGAACCCTCTGCAATGTGAACAATTTTGCTTTCAGAATGCATGGCTATCTGCTATAAATTCACATGCAATATTAATGGAGGTTTTTTTCTGTGGTGGATGAAAACATTTTTTGTTGACAGGATTTATGTGAAGTCAGAGCAATCAATATTTTAGCTCATCTTCCATCCTGCTGTTGAGAATGAGAGTTTTATTTGCTGGCTGCAACTTTACAGGATCAAGAACACAGTAAAGTACATTATTGGATGTTGACAGCTCTGGTTTATTAAGACCCTCCTCAGTGGCAGCTCTCCCAAAATCCTATCGCTGCACTGACACGCTGAGACAACGTATGCAGAGAACATCCTGTTGTGTGCACTCAAACATAGACATACATTACCACCAATGAGTTATTTTATACTGACGCTAAACCTCACAAATCCTACACAGCTCTCCCAAGCATGAATGTGCATATGCATCATTAAAAAAAATATTTTTAGCATCAGCGTTACTGTTAGTATAAGTATTATATTTGGTGCTATCTTTACCGTTTGCTGATTGCTGTTATCGTTCATCGCAATATGGATATTGCTAACGGTTCTTCAAAGTTGTACGAGGTGCTATCACATCTACGAAGACATTTTGCAGTTTGACTCTCCCCAACTTCCACTAGCTGTAACTGACCCAATGTGGTGGACTGATAAACTGACTGAGTAGATTTTAGATGACAGCCTCATTACCGCTCTGATATCTATATGCCAAAATCCAAAAGGCCAGCATTTAGTTAGCTTAGCTTAACATCAATATTGAAAAAAGACGGAACCTCTGGCTAAAATGGAGATCGCCATTATCACATTTCCCAGAAAGTTTAACTATTATTTTGAGTGAACTCTGCAGGTCCAGATTATATAAACAAAATAGTAAAATGAAACATGTATCAAATTTGTAACACTGGCCACAGAGTTATGTATTCATTGTTGTGTTTACCACACGGCATGAAATTCCAGACATGTCCAAGTGGAAAGACTGAAACCTTTGTCTGTATCCTCCCCGGCTTTTTCCCCGACCCTATCTCTGCACGTCAAATTCATTCAAGGTTTTCTTTCATGCCCGCTGCACCGAGGAGGTTGTTATGAGTCAGAGTTACCAGCACGAATCCACTGTTTCAGATCTTTTTCATCTGCAAGATCCGTTCTCTGGTGTGTAGCTTGGCATGAGGGCGCTTTATCTCCCATCATCCTCCCTACTGTACGTCTCCCCAACTCCCCCGTGTCTCAGTGTCAGATGAGGGCATTAGTTGGCTCAACACACACACATGCTCATACAGGTAGAGTCAAAAGGCGTAAACCTCCTTTTTCTGCTTGATACTGATATAATTACACCAGATTAAAAGTGAGTGAACTGCTATAAAAGGTCACAGCTCGGATAAACTGTGCGTTCACATGCTCTTCGGATACTCCCCATTTCCCGAGTTTTAGAGTCGTTACAACTTTGTTGTTCATGTGCTCTGAAGTCGAAATATGGAAAAAAATGGACAGTGTAAAAAAACTGTTTAAAACATCAGCATCACGACTCTTTCCTGTATTTTCGAAGAGCAAAGAAAAAGGATTAGGTGTGACAGGCATATCAATAATTTAAAATGTATGCGTTATTCATTTAAATGTCTGCATTGCCTAAAAAGTTTGTTTTTAGGCACTTGTGAGAGATGGACTCATGGTTCGCAAGTGAAAAACTGTAACATTTGAGAAATTCACATAACAGCTAAACTTTTACAGCAGATTTTTTTTTAAATAATGTTGGTTTATGGGACGTTCCGCTTGTTGTTGCAACGACTTTTCCCAGTCAGGAATTCACTTTTACGATTATTCCACTGACACTGTGTGAATGTAGTAAAATACCTTTCTTATTTCTGCTATTCAAAACATGTTTACAGAAAAAAAGAAATCACTGCGTCAATGCACATCAAGCATCGTCTTCTTCTTTTAGGAATAATGGAGGATTTGGAGTTGAAGTTAGGTGGGAGTTATTTGTTCCATGAGCATGAAAGATTAATGAATCAAGGTCACTGCCAGATATTTAGTTTATATCATCTATCTAAAAATCCAGTCAATGAAACACCTGCTTTGTTGAATAAAAGCGTTTATGTATTTTTTTGTCTGGTTGGAAATCTCGTACAAGGGTCTGACTGTAGCAGCCATTGTCAATAGCTCCCTCTGGACTGGGCAAGAGTAATTACCAGACATCTGATGGGGAACCACTCCACAAAAATACAAACATTCTCATTGGAATAAGTCAAAATGGAAAGGGTTTGGCTGAGAGTAAACTGAATGTTTTTTTAGTTTTCTTGTTTTGAGTGGACAGAGGTTAAGGCCAGATTTAAATATCAAATGGGCTTTTGGGACGATTACAAAAGAAACAGGATTTTTATGCGTCCTCTTCAGCAAACCAGAGCGGGCTGTGTGCGCTGGCAGCCAATGAATGTGAGCGTTATGTTCTGACTGACAGAAGAATGAAGGGCTTTATTACCTCTGCACTCGGCTGCCATTCATCATAGGTGTCCATCACACCACTGCAATAACAAGACTATAATATATTAAGATATATAGCTCCAAACTGTAACCTTACAACAGTAATCCTGCTGTGAATAATAAAGTCCCTGAACACAGAAAAGAGTGTGTTCCCTGCTGTCATTTTATCTCTCGTCAAATCCACAGTCTTCATCTCTTTAGCAAGAGTTCAACCATCACCACTCTTCACCTACTCCCAGTGTCACGCTCCCAATCCAGCTCAAATCCCAGCAGATCCTGCTTTTATCACCAGATTCACACCAGTGAGACTCCTGGAGCCAACTCCTATCTGATGGCTTCAGCTGCTGCCTCCTCCAACTTTAATTTCCACTTGATAAGCATCAAATACTTGATCCTCCTCATACCTGCACAGCAAAATGTGATTGTCAGGATTGAAATTTGAAAACCATAACTCAGGGTGTCAACGGATGGAGATTGATTTGTTGACATGAGCGCTCAGTAGTTGTGATGATTTATTTGGGCTTATAAGCAATATAATTGGGTAGTTCTTATCACACTGATGTTTGTTCAAGTGATTTTATTAGAACTTTGATGCTACTGAAGTGAGGTGAAACGTCATGATTGACAGCTGGATAGTGTGAGTTTTCTTCACAAATGATGTTTGATGACAATGTTCATTAGCAACACAAGCAGTAGTTTGACCTGCAAGTGAAGTTTTTCACACGTGTAAACTGAAAGCCTGATGTTGAAATTATACTATAAAGTGATAATGAACCTTCAGAAATTACCTGAAAAGCAGACAGATCTGCAGCTATACATGATAATAAATCATTATTGAAATGCCTTTGAGCTTCTTGTTTAGTAATAAACCAATCAGATTAATATGAAAAAAATAAGGCAAGTAGTTTCTCTCAAACTGGTATATTAATATCCGATATTTAAGGACTTTTATTACTGATCTATTCATAAAAGAGCAAGGCGCTTATAAAACCTTTATAAATTACACCTTATTAGAAATTGGTACCAAATATACTTTGATTAAAGACTCTCGTGTATTTTTAATGTCTCTCGTCTGTAGCATCCCTGGAGGGTAACATCACTCTCCTCAGAGGCCTGTTCATGTCCCGCTGTGGTGCTGTTGGCACAGGGGCAGTAAGGGGATCCACAGGCCATCAGAGGGCCATCAGTATCATCCAGGGTATCTGTGTCATCTCTGGCATGTTCCAGCCCAAGAGCCAGAGCCTGTCTTCATTTCCATTACTTCATCACAAAATCAAAGATGAAAGATAGCTGCGTGCCCGGAGACGAGACGGCCCACCGTCGGTGAGGGGAGACGATCTCCTTCGTTTGGGCTTTGCAATTAAGTCTTTGTTTAATGTCTGGCCACACGGTGTGTTTTCCACATGTCGCCCCAAAATTGCATAACAGGGCCGCTTTATGGCGCAGCATTACCCTGCCAACACTTATCATATCAGCGTGCGACTGGAGGGAGCCGACGTGAGTCAAACTGCACATTTCCCTGCTCGCTCGAACACAAACTGCAGCTCAGTCAGTCACTCTGTCAAATGGCACTGGTCTGGTCTTGCATAAAACACAAAGCTCGAAATCTTAGACAAGTATCAGAACAAGGCACAACTCTGTCTCTACTACAGCCCCCCCCCATTCCCCCCCTTTCTCTTATACACACACACAACCCACCCGCTGACCCCCACCGCCATGTGCCAAAAATTATCATACAAGTTTCTCTTTGTATCCATATTTAAAACATGATGGAGAAGAATTGAGCCTTTATATGAGGAGGAGGTTGTGTGTTTATCCAGCAGCGCCAGCACCAGGAAACAAGAGAAAGCCCCCATTGCTGCTGGTGGAAGCAGGAAAGGGTCGGAGACTGCGGGACGGGCGGGAGGAAAGGTGACTGGAGACGGAGAGAGAGAGAGAGAGCAGGAGAAAGGAAGTCTTTGAGTGACAGTAATTTAGGAACTCCGATTTTTTATGATTTTCCTGCTTTTGGGAAAACATACAGAGTTCTGGGTATAGCACTTGGGACCAAATGAAAGACGTCTTTTACCATCAAAAGGTTTGTGTGTGTGTGTGTGTGTGTGTTTGTGTGCATTGAGTCATCCAATTGCCAAACAGATCAAAAAGTGCAAAAGGGTCTATATAGAGTGGGATGTTTCAGGTAAATATTACCTAGAGATTGCAGCCAGATTATATATGATGTATAATATAATATATGTCATATTTTCAAATTTTTCAAAAGAATAAGCTACAGTTGACATTTGAGAGCCAGCGTTGCTAGGTGACCCACTCATAACCTCCCCGATTGTACTACCAACCTGCATGCTTCCCCGTACGTCCTCTGAATGTTGATACAAGTTTTTTTTTTCTTGAATAATTTCTGTTCCATTAGCTTCTGTAACTCAATGAAATCTCTTCCTGGAAAAAAAACTTAGCCCGCTGAATTTCTGTATTCTGAATTAAATCAGCACAGACTATATATAGGATTTGCTATGATAAGTTAAAACTAAATGTTTCCCAATTTTTTTTGGAAAGTTAATTTATTACAGTATATTTACATCATCCTGACCTGGTTTCGTCCACTACCACAAAATCACCATCCCCCCTCCTCTAATGTTGTTTTTTCAACTTATTATGAATGTAAATTAAGTGTTCTTCTGTTTATCCCACAGAGTAACAAAGCACCGACAAAGTAGATGTCAAATAAATCAGTATTTTAGATTTTATCATCCTTATCTAAACATATATGAAGCAACCACACAACTCTGAGAAAAGCAACTGGTCAGATTCAACTACTGTGAGGTTTTCTTACTTAACTAAACCTGTTACTGTAAAGTTACAGTTTTTCTTTTGACCCTTATTGCTGTCTATTTGCAATGTTCCATATTTAGGAGGAACCATTGTGCTGTGAGGGGTCACAACATGGACATTTGATTTGAGGGCCTACAACACTGAAAAAATCAAAAATTCCCCCACTATCAATTTAGAAATACCTACAGTCTAAATGCCGAACACAACAGATTCCTATCCTCTGAATTCTGGGCTAAAATGAATATAGATCTAATTTTGGACTTTAAATAAGCACATTTATCCCCCAGAGTCCCTCTTCCTTATGTCAACCACCAGAGGGTCAAACCAGAGCTGCGTACATTTTTGTTTTATCACACCCTCTGTCCTCAGGCACCACAAGTTCCTGAGCTCCAGTAAAACAGTAAGTTTGATCAGTTGCATGAGGCAGCATCTACCGCTCCGCAACATTTCATGGTATTTCCTTTAATAGAGAGAGAATAATATCTTCAAGATATTTTGTGTCCGTGAAGCTGAATCGGTTCTCTGCCAGCAAATTATTGAGAAGGCAGCAGAGTGTAGGAATGCAAATGTTTGTGAATGGTCTTACTGATGGATCTGTGCTGTGTCAACACCGAGCCTGGACTCAATGGGCCTCCTCATGACCTTCTGGCCTCGGCTCCCCGCTCATGCCGCTCAGGAAGGCCTGAGGTTTGGAGGTTTCAAACCAAAACGACCTTCTCGCTCCTCTCGCTTCATTATTTTTGGGCTTCATTCTTTATTCCCGAAACGAGACACTGGATAAATTGCGTTGACTATGAAGGGCCCCCTTGTTCAGTTAGAATAATAAAGAAAGGCTACCCTGGTGGAGAACTTTGCAATAATTTCGCCCGTAAGTGTGTGTGAGTGCGTCTGGGCTCAAGAGTTGGCTGAGCGAGCCCGAGCCCAGAGAGGAGAGAGAGAGAGAGCGGGGGAGAGCCTCATTTCCTCCATGATGGATGAGCCTATTAGCTGTCCCGTGTTAGCGCAGGTTTAGCCTTACACCACAGTGGCACACACCACAGAGAGCTGACTGTGACAACCAGAAGGTGGAGAGAAGAGGAGGTGCTGCGGATGACATGACGTTTGGAAAAAGAAGTAACACTGATCAGCCCCTGTGCATTGTCCATACATGTGCCGACATATTGACAACTTAACACAACTATTATCTGAATGAGAGGTCAGTCACAGCCTCTGACATCAGAGCACTCAGCACTTTGATGGATCACTTTTTCCCCATTCTTCACAAAAGATTAAATGGAAGAAAATTCAACATGACTGCCCCATTGATGTGTGTTGTTTTGTCTCACGTGTGTTCTGATAATCGAGATACGAACTGTTCTGTCACTGTGTGTATCTTTATTTACATTTACTCCTTCGGCTTCCGTGATGTTCTGAGCTGAGACAAAAACCTTGAATAGGAACTGAATTTAATTTCTGACCATGAAAATAAAAACTTTTACTCAATAGTTCTATCACAGTAACTACTGATCTTATCTCAACCTCCACTGATGAAGATTTCATGATATGGCTTAAAACCTCAATAGAAGTTTTATCTGCCAGGTGTACTTAAAGTATCTAAAGTAAAAGTATATGACTCCACTGATATTTTTAACAGTGTATTATATTGTTAATACTGATGTGTAGTTTAGTCTAGTGCAGGGGTTCTCAAACTTTTGCAAGCTGGGCCCCCGCAAAGCTGGTTAGGGGTAGTTGCCCCCCCCCGCGCGCCGCCCGCCACCTGCGCCCTCAACTACACCACAATATATAGATAGATAGATAGCTTGGAGACAATGCTATGCTTGTAGATAGTGGATTGTTGTTGCTGGAGGCCATCACGTTTACCTTTTAAAGAAGGCCACAGGCTTCTCTTTCAAGTCGGGGTGTTTGGTGTCGAGGTGCCTTTTTAATTTGCATGGCTTCATGCTGTCATTTGCCAGCACCTCGGCAGACAAAACACACTGAGGACGTGGCTCAGTCGTGCAAGTGACGGTGAAACCAAACTGCAAATGGCTCTCGTCATATTTGCGAGCTTTGGCTTCTTCGCAACTGGCGCATCGGTTGCCTGACTTTTACGAATCAGAAACTTGTCCATAGTTGTATTTATTTGCTGATACAGTGTGTGTGATGTTAATAAAGTTCTAATTGCAATGTCATGGTCTTGTGAGTGTGTTTGTATGTGTGGCTGTGAGCGACTTGCACACGAATAATGAATAAGGCTGTGCTAGGCAATGGTTCCTAACAAAGCGAACAGTACACAATGTGGACAGGGACAGCACAGAATAGTATTGAAGTGCTGGTGTTTTATTTGTTGCAACACGGTGGATGATAGAAGATGTAAAGGTAGGTGTTAAGGAGAAAAGGGCTAGCTGTAGTTGGAAGAAGGCTAGCTCTTGGGGCTATGAGCTTTCTAAAAAAGACTGTGGAGCAAATTACTCCTTAGATTAGGCCACAAATAGGCCTGCTGCAAGTGCAGGAGGGTATTACTAAGGAAGGAGTGAGTCTTTAAAAAGACTGTTTATAAAGCAATGAATATCTAAATTATAGAGGAAACAAGAGAAATCGCACAAACTCTGCAGAGTGTCGTCTCAGTGAGGGTGAGCGCTGACCATGCCTGCAGTTACTTTTATACTCGGAAGCGTACGAGCAACTCGCGTTCAAATGATAACACGCCTCTTTTGATTGGTGGATCAGGAACGAAACAGTTTTTATTTGTTTGTGTAAGTCCAGCCCCTAGCATTTCGCCACTGAGGGAGCTTGCACTAACCAGTGACAGGTCGTCGTCGTTTTTGTTTTTTAGTTTTTTTGTCTGTGACATTGCGCACCCCCTGGAGAGTGTCTGCGCCCCCCACTTTGAGAACCACTGGTCTAGTGGTTCCAAACCAGGGATGAATCTAAGGGGAAAAACAAACTAAAGTAATTTCAGTTTCTTTTAATTTCTTTGGGCCCCTAAGAGTCACTTAAATGAAACAAAAAAATAAAAGTGGTAAGATTATTGTTTGAAACCTCTAACTTTTCACAGAGATATACTTCAAAATTTTACTAGCGTGCAGAACTTGAGTCAGTGTACTTTGTTTCCTCCACTGCTCTATTTACAAATATAACACAAAATAAAGATGATCATTATCGCCCGAAATAATGTATGGCCCAAAATAAATATTTTTACTTAATTGGCTTTACGATTATAGATAGAACATAACTCGAGACTTGGACACTAAAGGTCTTTATCAGACATCTAGTCTAACAGTAATAATACATTAGCAACCCCCCCCCCCCCCCCCCCCCACCCCCGGCCCTCACACGCACACACACACCATTCATACGTCGAGTGTTTCCAAAGGAGAGTCCACCTGATTCCCTCATCCATCCACAGGTTATATTTAGGCCACTTTCGACGTACCAGTGCTTAGGCTTTTACAGGGTGGGCAGACGGGGGCAGGAGGGTGAGGGAGGGTGAGAGGAGGTGGAGGGGGGGTGTGGTTAGAAGGCAGTGGAGGGTCAAAGATAGTTGATATCCTTGTGTGTGTCCTACAACTGCGCTCGCTCTCTATATAACCCCCCACTTTCTCTCTCCGCTGCCAGCTCTCTCTCACATGCTGCTTGCGCTCTGTCTCTTTCACTATGCTTCTCGGTGTCAGCCCACCATGTGTCCTCGCTCACTCACTCACTCCGTGCAACATGTGTCACTTGCACTCTCCCTGGCATGCTCTCTCGCTTTCTCTCTTCTCCTCCCTCTCTCTCTCTGTCTCTCTCTCTATCCAGCTGACAGCATGTAATTGAAATGGTCAAACACATGAAAACATGACAAATGGCGAGAGGTATGTTTGTGCTTCATCATCATCATTGCAGAAACCCTGTCCCTCTTCAGCTGGAGCTCGGCTGACAGCTCGAGCTGCTCGGACACAAGGGGCAAATGGCTGCAGATATTTGTGCTTCATCATAATAATTATAATGGAGCCCAAACCTCTCCTCCTCCTCCTGATGGACGTATCTACACATTTGGCAGCGGCACAGAATGAGTCAACGTGTTAAAATATGAATGGTGGCTCTGTGGCCTGCACATGTTGTATTTCCCATCAGAGGCTCCCTGAGAAACGGGATATGCAGATTAACGAGATTAAGATCAGAACAGCGTGATTAAATGTGGTGTCTAAGTGAGCGGAGGGAACAACAAATTGATTTTAAACCCATCTTACGTCTGAACATATCGTTTTTGGCTCAATCTGTGTGATTGCTGCTGATCCCCTTATGAGGAGCTCTAAACTAAACAAGTCTGGAAGATCACACTTCCTGGTGCCATGCCGGTGCCATGTTTATTCTGGTAGGAAAACAAAGATAAAAGTCTAATCGTGATAAGACAGGAGGTACCATGCTGGGCCGCTGACCTGGGATTGATCACCGACAGTCAGTCCTGACAATCAACACAGAACAATGATAGTGGGTGGGTCACTTACATCAGCCACAGATCTGTGACAGTATGTAAACTGTATTTTTAGATGAGTTTCAACCTGTAAGAAAATATCCATACTATATAATACTATAAAAAAATGATGACATTACAATACAGCCTGCAGTTTACAGCAGGGTACAAGCAAAATCCTGTAGTACAGTGATAGAAAAGGAGGAGAGAAGAACAAAGAATGTATTTAAATATCTATAGGCTACAAAATAAGGGAAACAAAGGGTTTGGGAAATCTTCTGTAAAACTACTGCATAAAGTAGTAATAATAACTAGAATGTCGCTCAGTAGAGCGACAACTTCTGCCAAGGTCCAACGGTCCCTTCACGTTGAATCAAGCTGCCCCAAATCATCATCAGTCCCCTAAATATATCAAATCTTTCAGTTTGTTTCTTTCCATGTACAGTATCTGAGAGAGGCTCGATGTAGAATATGTAAATGTCCCCAGACAAATCAGATCCCTTGTGTCCTGCATTCTTTTCATTTTGGAAAAAGAAAAGTTGTGCTTTATATAAACGGCATATTATTCTTATATGGTCAAAGTCTTCATCATTGGGTGGAGTGAGCTCATCATTATCAATGAAAATGTCCAAATGTCCAAATATTTAAAATTAATTTGTAAAACACCATTTTACACCTTATTGTGAGTTGTATTTGTGTTGTCTCTGCACCAATTGCAAAAGACAGATTTGAGTTTTTTTTATACATTTTCTGATAAACACTATACTAAAGATTATTTTAGTCCTGTGTCTTTGTAGTTTGGAAATGGACATGAAATGTGGGGGAGAGAAGAGGGGAAAACATGCAACCATGGTCCCTTAACAACAACAAACAAATACAACAAATATTTTCATGCCTTGGAAACATGTCCCATACATTTTTTTAAATGTTAATTCATCAAGTGCAGAACAGTCTATCTTGACCAGACAACTTTGTTTGGTCTGTTGTGGTCTGTTGAAAATGAGAAATGAAACATGACACAGAAATTGCACATATGTTGGTCTGTAACTTTACACCGTCCTGGTGGGAGAGCCCTGCATGAACAGACTGGTTTCCTTCTCCTGATAGTGTCTGAAGGGTTTTTCTGCTCTCACTGGGAGTCTTATATTAACAGCGTCTGACAGGTGGAGAATGCTGCGTCTTTTAAACAGGTCATTTGAGCTTAGTTGTGTTTCATTACAAGATACATGTATTAGTTTTGTGGTTGGTTTATGTGTAACCCTCTAACTTGACTGTAATACCTACTGTGTTGGACTATAAAAATGCAAAGGTGTTGCACTACAGTTGCTTTCAGACAAGTGCAGAAGTCTGGAGGTTTCCTGAAAAAAAAAAATTGAAGATTTCATTTGGAAAGACAACGAGATTCGACAGATTTTGGCAATAAGGGCCGACACCAGTGTCGATGGGAAAGCAAAACTCTGGAAAATGCCTGAACCAAAATTTCCCAAATATTTTCCAAGGTTGCAAATCGAGGACGACCTGTAACAGAAAGCCTGTCTATCACACCAAAACAAAAGCTTCCTGATGTTGTAATGTTGCAAATTATATCGCGAGGTGTTCCTGGTATGTTGCCCTCTACATGTTTATCACCCTGCTCTGTCTATTTGTGTTGCGAAATCTTTTTTTGATCAAGGTCCCAATTGCATCAGGATCCAAATAAAGACCGGTGAGTCATTTGGGTCTTTTTATTTTACAGTGGAGCATATCGCGCTGCAGTTAAATCCGTCTGTCCTGCTGTTTAATTGGAGCCAACTCACTTTGATAATGATTTGAAAATACGACACTGGAGACAGTTACACGCACAGGAATTTTCGGCAGGGAATGCGATGTCTGGAATATCAACAACTGCTCGCTGCAGCCAAATGCATAATGAAGTTGTTTTGGTATCTCCAGCTATCTGAAGCAGCCATCTTTCAGCTATCCCAGGCAGCTATCTTATGTCCCCTCCAACATCAGATGGGGGGACAGAACAGTGAGAGGCAGACAACACTGGATACACTGATAGTGCAGGGGGTCTTGTTTTCCCATGTGCGTTGCCAGGATGTGATGTATAAATAGGCACCAGGCTGTTTGTGTGTGAGTGCCGGCTTAAGTTATGTGGCTATAGCTTGATAGGGGCCGTACGTGGCTGCGAGGACGCAGCTGGGTGGGGTGCTATGGCGAGTCAGGGCTGTCGGTGTTGTCTCATGTCCTGAGATCTGAGAGGCCTCTGCCAAGAGGTGGTGACGGGCAGCCGAAGGGCACGGATTCAGAGTATTTTGGTGTTAATTGAGCTTATTGGTCTGCTATTCACAGCCTCAATGTGATTGATTTAAAGGATAGTGTGAGACCGTGACAGGGCTGACCTCTCTGCTCAGCCTCCTTAGATATGGCCTCTTGACTGCACAGCTGTGAGGAGTAATCCTCTCCCCGCATTTTTTTTTTTTCAAAGAAGAGCGAGCAGTTCACCCTCCCTCAGTATTTTATTAGTTTTTCCGGCTGGTCTGGGATTTGAACCTATGCTCCATGGAGGGATTTTCCCCTACAGCTATTATACACAACTCTGTTTACAATGAAAAACCCATTTGATAGCGAGAATATAACACGTGATTCTGAGTTATCTAGTGATTTGACTGCTGTAAAACAACAATGCAAGACTATTTTCTGTTTTTCAAGATTCTGTGCATGGATTTAAAACATTAACATTTGAATATTTTGGGGAAAAAACGTCCTTGTCTCTGTTCGATAAATTTCAGATATCCTGCCTGCAACTGGTTTGCTGAGCTTAGCATGGAGACTGGAGACAAGGGGAAGCTAGCCTGATGCTATTTAAAGGTAACTGTGCCAATCAACACCTCTAAAGCGACTTAACGCTCTAATAAAGGTTTTTCCGTAAGGACCATG
Organism: Pleuronectes platessa; assembly: GCF_947347685.1. Lineage (NCBI taxonomy): Eukaryota > Metazoa > Chordata > Actinopteri > Pleuronectiformes > Pleuronectidae > Pleuronectes > Pleuronectes platessa. The sequence continues at coordinate 16,018,443 of NC_070630.1, forward strand.
GAACAATTTAGTGATGCTTTGCTCAATGCTATGGAGCTAAAAGTAAAAAATGGATGACTTAAATGTGCACCTTACAGAATCAAGAATTCTGCACGTATGTTGGATATATTGGACCCTCTCTGTAAGTTGTGGCCCCCTCTTTATGGCCCCCGATTTAGAAAGTCCGCCACTGACCTCAAATGCCAAGAAAGTCAAGAGTTTAACACAACATGCTTTAGATTCTAGTCAACCTATAAATGTGTTTTTTCCTATAAGTACAATTTACAAAACTGATTGACAGGCATTGACAAAATAAATGGCAACTGCGAGTGTTATTTCAAGTCAGACATGCTACTTGTTCCTTTAACCTTGCTCAGTCCACCACCCCCCTCAGTCCATTTTTAGTCCTTCCAGGCCGGGCCCTGGCTGACGGTTTAAAGTCATTCACTATAGCTGCACTCCAGCCTAGAGTGAAATACAATCAATCCCAGCACCCACCAGTGTGGAGTGTTCATGTTCTGGGATAGAAGCATATATCATGTCCTGTTGTTAAACCTTGGCAAACAGATGTTGTTTCTTCTCATATCGTCCCACAGAAATCCAAACAATTGAAACAACAAAATATCATTGTTTAGACTTCCCTCCCCAAAAAACTTTATCTTTAAATATTTCTAAATCCTCTGACCCCACGTTCCCTCCGCGCAAAGCCTCAGCCATTCAAAACACCCCCACCCCTCTCCACCATGACCGCGCAGGAGTATTGCTTTCAGCTGCATTGCTCCCCAAGGACGTCTGAGAGTGGACCTGAGTGTGCCCAGAAACTTCAGCCTCTAAAAACAAAGCCGAAATGTTTAACTATTGCAAATTGAGCCATTCAGCGTCGGTCTTCCAGTGCAAACACACACGTCCGCATATTAAATGCAGACATACATAAACACACGAATACATCATTCGTTTATTTCATTTTCCTGACGCGGCTAAAGGGCTGAAGATGTTAATCCATACTGAACACTTCATTCTGACCTTTTCATTACCCCCACCCAGGAGGTCATGTTTGTGCCTCTTTGTTTGTTGGCTGGTTTGTTTGTCAGTAAGATAACGCACAAACTACAGAACGGATTTCCATGAAACCGGTGGTAGGACGAGACATGGGCCACGTAAGACCGCATACACTTTTTCAGGATGTCCTGAAAAGGGCGCGGACAACTTTATTTTAAATTCCGAGAAATCTTTTGACATTTTCACCAATTTCCAAGTGAATAATGCATGGGAAATAAGAGAAAGACAATGGTTGTCCTGGGCATGACACCTTTACTGATGAATCACTATAGAAGGAGCTGTGTAGGGGAATAAGGGGCAGGTGTGCAGGCAGGTGTGCAGGCAGGTGATCAGGTGACTTGGGGGGTGGCAAGAAGCCCTGGGCGCAATTATTGCATTGAGGAAATAACAGGCTCTGGAATTACAGGAAATGTTAAGTGCAGGTGGACATGGATAAAAGCCCTTTGTGATGACACTTGTGGTTCTTCACACGTCTTAAATGGAATCCAAACCTAAATCTAAACACTTTCATCTTTATCCCTAAACAGCTTGAGGCTCATGCCTAAGTATATCTGCTGTTCATCATAAACCAAGCCTTTCACATTGGTCAGCCGCTGCCCAGCACCCTGCTGGGATCACACTTATTTAAACTTCTTCTGCTGTGCTTCATATCTCTAGAGTTCTGTGCAACCTTTCTCCCATTCCAAACAGGGAACTATGACAAATTAAATATCCTATTTATATGAACAGCCTCTGGCAATTTGCAAATCCTGTTTTAGCAGCAAGTAGCCACTGTCCTTGGAAGCCATGCTATAAAAATGTTGTCTGTAGCCAGTTGCTAGCAAAGACAGATGATAAATTCAACCAGTTAGTTAGTTTCCGTGATCAATGTTTGGTTTACATGAACTTTGTGCTTGATTGTGGGACACTAGTTTATAAATATGACAGGAAAAGAATGTGTAGTTTAAAACAGCTGCAGAAACCAGGATGCTGTACTCGATGTAGCTTCAGACAACTCAGTTTTAGTGAACAAGAAATGACTGTACGAAACTGCAGTTTTACAATGAAGAAAACATTTGGATCAGACATATATCTATGGAACAAAACCACCAGATTAATTATTAATTATATACCCCTGTCAACAGTAAGTGTACATAAAAAAAACGCCCAGACTCATATGAGGTCACTGTGACCTTTGTACTGAAATCGAATTGTTTAAGCTTTGAATCCAAAATTTTAATAAAATTCTGTGAAGGAATGCTCGTGATATCAAGTTCAAGAGGCCAGAAATATTTTGGATTTCTTAGTTCGAATCAGTTCATCCCTGTTCCTGATATATTATGTCCTGAGTACATGAGGTCACTGTGACATTTGACCTTTGACAGTCCACCGCCAAAATGATATAGGACGAACGTTTGTACATTTCGAAAACATATAGCTCCAGCCTAGGGTTGTTGCCAGCATGGAGTAATAAAATTCACAAATAGCTGTCGGTATTGCAGCCAGCCCCTAGGTAGCAATCGATATGCCTTGGCGTTGCTTTTCGGGAGCAGTCATATCATCCATCTTTATGTGAGTCTGTTGTTTATCTCGAATAATAATGATATTTTGAGGATAGGAGAGCAGCGTCATTCGCTACCTGCCACAAGCTGTAGAGAACATTATCTTTTTTCAAAACTCTGGACGATGAGTAACACAGCTGGACTGAGGTGATGAACCAGGCCTATTCAGTCCAGTCATCTAATAGCATGACATAAAATTGCATAACAGTGAAATGGAGACGTTTTGTGCACACTGTCCTCTCATTACAGCAAATAACAAACTGTGGATTTCAAAAGAACTGAACAATGTCACTTAAACAGACATCCTTACTCTGTAGCCTGGTGAATAGAAAACAAGAAAACTCCAGCTGCTGCACAAACTTTCGCTCGTCTCCTGTGTCAGCTCATTCCCCTGGCAAGGCATAAATTACAGATTATTACTACACAATATGAACAAAGAGATATCACACGATCCGAGCCTGAACAATTCGCCTTTATACTCCCAGTCAAAGGCAGTACACTGGTTCAGATGTATTGCTTTAAGTGTGAGGTGTCTCTTATTTCACCTATAACAATCTCAGACAGCCCGTGTCTCTGGGATAGTAATGTCATGCCGGGCTGTGTCGGCCCTTTGCCATTGTTCTCCACGGGATGTTTATAGCTGTGTGCCTGATATACGATAACCAATAAGTGAGAGGTAGTAATTACAAGGCCCACACTGCACCGTTGCCTGATGAATGCGTGAAATAAAAGATGGGGGGGTTCTCTGTGGAGGGTAGTCATTACAAAGACATACAGAGTCTTGACATACAGCAGCACTATGAGCGGGAGAATGCCAGCAGGGGGAGAAATAAATAGCATATATTCATTTCCTCCTTCAAATGGCAAAGTAAATAGCGCTGACCCTCTAAAAACAACTTCACTGCAAGCCAGCGAGTGTCCAAATCAAAATACTACATACTTGCACACAAAGTCTTTCTTCATCCACTGTTCAGGTCAAGAAGAAATAACACAAGGAGAAATAAAAACACACTAAAACAGCAGAATGGTATTCTATTGTAGGGCCCAGGAAACAGAGCAGTGGTGCGGTCAGACCTCGTGTCTCCTAAACGAACTAATCGGCAGCACAGTGCCATTTATTCTTTGTGCGTGTCATCCTAGGAACGCATGGAAGAAATAAAAGTCACCCATACTTGACTGTTTGTTTTAATCAATCCAGCAAGTGGTAGAAAAGGGGATTAAATGAACAGTTTTCAAATATGGGAAATGTTTGTTCTTTATGCTTTTTGCCAAGAGCTGGATTATAAGATTAATATCACTCTAGTATTTGCACGAAACTACAAAAAAGGTGCAGGTTAGGTTAGCTTACCAACTGAAAACAGACGTAAACAGCTGCCTGATTCTGTCCAACACCAACAGAATTAGCTAGTTTTACTGGGGTTACGTGGCAGACATTTTGTTGGCCTGGCACAGTCACTTCCTGAGATGATTAGGCCTACAGCTTTAAACATTTTGGAAGTTGGATTCTGTTACCATTGGACTGTTAGACAAAGCCAGGCTAGCAATATCTTACCATTGTTTCCAAATGTCTTAGGGGAATAGTCTGACATTTTGCAAAATAGTAGAGTAGTAGAATAGCAAAGAGCAAGATGAGAAGATTAATACTCCTCTCATACTGCTTCTGTCCATTAAGTATACAGCTGGAGCCAGTAGCTGGCTAGCTTAGCATATTTTAGATTAGCTTAGTTAAGCTAAGTTTAGCATGATGACTGGAAACAGCTAGCTTCTCCCTGTTTGACACCTACAAAATCCATAGCAACACCTACGACCTACAGTATGTGCATCTAAGCTGATGTGAATAAACAGCACTTAATAGCGAATAATTCAGAGGTAAATTTCAACACACCTGACTATTCACATTAGCATAACAGAAGTTAGCGATTCATTTTAAGATTCAAATGGATTAAAGACAAAAATAACCATGAGCAATGGCTATATTAGATAAATCAACAAATAAACGTTATATCAGACTGCGTGGACGAAGAATTAATTCGACAACTGTTGCCTCAAAATGTGACATTGTTAACAACTCGCATTCTCATTGGTAAGATGTCCCTCGCGGATGTCAAACCTTGTCTTGGTACAAAATATAAATACATGTGATATAATCGCTAGTGTGCAAAGGCGTTCATTATCTATATCTTCTTTGTTTAAAGCCAAAGTAAAAAAATAACATGACAAAAATTCTAAAGCCTGCTAGCTTTTACCACTATTTTCACACCGTTAAGCTAACTGACTGAAGATGGTATCTTCAAATTGACCATATAGAAATAAAGATGTTTTTTTTGTTGTTGGTTTGAAAACTATTCTTCTGACATAAGAGCAAACAAAACGTAACTAGGTGGCTTCATGATTGTTACTGCACTAGTTGGACCTCCACAGAGGGGCAGTCAATTATAATCCAAACTGCTTTGAAGGTCAGACTTTGATGAAAGTGCTCCCACCTAAAGAGGCTTTGTGACTTGTATGCTAATGCCTAGTGATGTGTGCATCTTACCTTGGACAGCGATATCTCTCTGATAATAATCTGAGGGCACTCTCAGGCCTCTCCAGGCCCTCTCCAATGACCCCCTGTCTTTCAAGTGTGAACTTGAAATGTTAAAGTGGAGTGTAGTAATGGAACTTCAGTCAAAGCATTTCTATTTGATTCACAAAAAGTCCCAGCGCTGGAGCACAATGAGATATCATCTCTGAGTCTGGAATGTATTTCCTCCCCCGCTCGATCAGCCTCAATTTGAAGTTGGAGTGAGGTTTTTTTTCTACCTAAAGCCAAATCTGATAAAGCTGCACACACAGTCTTCACCTAGCCCAATTTGTCATCTCGAAAGCACAAGACGAGGAGATTTCCTTTCAGAAGGCCGGGGTAAATTTACAAACTGTTAGAACAAAGTGTGGTATTTAAGCAGCAGTATTTTCACACCTCATTGGACAAGATCAAAATATTGTGCGATGCAGTCGTCCTATAGAAATTGTTCTAGGAATTGATCCGGGAATTGTTTTTTTGCCTAGAGTTAGAAAAGGTATTTCCTATTACTGTGATATTATTCTGCCAAATAGCCTGGCAACCATATAGCCTTCAGCTCCTCCATGTGATACATTCAAAACTCATAAATCAACACATTAATCCTGTTTATGGAATCCATACAAACAAATGACATGTTCAAACTACAATGCGTGGATTCATTGCCAAAAGATTTTGTTGTTATGTTTTTCCGGAAATTGTGTCGAAATTTCTGGAGTTTACCTTTCACATATGATGAACGCAACAGGAGAGTGTCTGGGCCAGATGCATCCACCAAAACAGGAAGATTTCCCAAACATTCACTCGAGGGGCGGTGCCTCGGTGGAATAGGCAGGAGAAGATGTTTAAATTACGCTGCGGAAATCAGCAGGAAAAGTTTGGGGAAATCTTCAGAGGAACTGACTCATGCAAAGTCTGACAGCAGCTTTAAATAAATATGACGTATCTGAAATATATATCCATACATAATATCGTATTCAAGAGGCCACTGCTTTATGCTTATCTCTCCTTACACAAGATTGTCAATGTGTTGTCGGCATTGATCTAAATGTTAGACAACACAAATTGTTCTCAGGCCAGACAAGTGCAAAACTGCCCTCAGCAGACAGAGTTTGAGCACAGGGGCTAATAGAGATAGTATGTAGTTGACAGCCTGCAGGGCGAGCGGCCAAAATCCAAGAGTTCCAACCCTGTTGGAGAAAAGATCAGATGTTCAGAGGAAGCTGTGGAGCTGCAGGCTCTCCCCACTCTGCCACTAGATGGAAACAATAGTCCTCCGCTCAGCACAATCACTCCTCCATTCATTTGTTCTCTGTTATGCCTCATTCTATATAGACACAGCTTTGTGTTTCTTTTTCATCATGCAAACAAAACAACAACCTATAGTATTTATGGTTTCCTTGTATGTGCATGTGTCTGTGTTTGTTGAGGCATCATTCTTCAGCTGGTCCATCCAGAGCCACCTGCCTCTGCTGAAGTGCCATTAGCAAGGCAGTGAAACCCCCACCAGCTGGAGGAGCACTGTGCTTTTAACATTATATATGAAAACATTAGCAGAAATGGTAACAGAGTAATTATGAGTCAGCAACATTCAAACCCCACTGGGATTATCATCTTACCAGAGGAGTGCGTTATTTCTTTTACTTGTACTGGAGTAAAATAAATGAGGGTTTAAGCTGTAGTGGCAGATTTATTGTTGTAGATCCAGAGAGGGAACTTTTTCCTATTTTAATTCTCGTCTATTCTCCACTTGGTAAAGGTTAATAATCTTTTTAACTTCATTTGGTGATTGTTAGTATGATTCGTTCTTAATAGAACACTATATGTCTGCTTCAGATGTTGCACTGGAGGCTCAAAGTGTGAATAAATACTTTTGCTAAAAGTAACTAAGGCATATTTGGTACTCAAGTATTTTGACGTTATATAACTTTTTGAATGTAAACACAAATGTCTGATTCATTTGTAGTTACTTTGCACATGAATAATCTTAATACAATGAGCATATTACAGTAGATTTGACTGCTTAATCGTATCCTACAGGTTAAAACGATGATGTCACTAACAGCATTTCCATTTTAAGCTATTTTATTCTCGTACATCCCTGCAGTTCACTTTGTACATTCGGAATGTATGTACAAAGTGTACAATAGAGTTATAGAAAAAAAACTACCCAACGCTCTATACAGTTTTAAAATCAGTTGAGACATTCATGTATCAGTTTCCACTGATATTATATAGAAGGGTACAACAATGACATAATAATGGCTGCATAATGAGCACTCTACTATAAATACTTGGCAATGGCCTCAAATGACCCAAGTTCACTAGGTCGTTTTTATTAATCTGACTGAATGAATGTTGTTCTCTACACAGGCCTGCACTTTTATCTGATCTTATAGTTTTGTAAACCACTTGTCAAAATCTAGTTTTAATACAGAACAAAACAGTTTACACATAAAATAATATGGTGAAGGATCGGAGTGGTGGTTTTATGTTTCTTAAGTTCAACTTGCATCTTCTGTTTGCAAATATTTATCTTTATCTTTTGTTTCATCATTCACTGTTTAATCGGTATGCATACATGTTGTCGATGTTAAACCATTTTTTAATTTAATCAAATTAGGGGGGGATCCGTTAGCTTTTCACGTTTTCTCTGGAGTCTTCCCGAAAGTTAATCTAAAGTCCTGCATATTTGCTAAAGTATCATTTTGAATACAGTACTTTTAATTATTTTGGCTTGGATTTAACATATTGGTACTTTACCTTTAGCAAAAGAGATACCTTTCAAACCCATTTGCATGAGTATGGAACCCAATAAAGTCATTTTGCAAAGATAGCAGTGGTAGGGGAAGTATTTACATGCTTTATTCGAGTAAAAATACCAATAGAACTACATTACAAGTAAGTGTACAATTTATGACTTACTATAATTTCCATACCTTACTGTAGGTACATTTACATTGTCAAATTGAGGTGTTTCGTTTGTAATGTAGTATTTCACATCGTATTCTGTGGCTGCTTTCATTCCAGCACTGGGAGTTATATTCGGGGCAGAAATGTCGGAGGTATTTGACCATCCTCCAGCATCTGTCTGATAATTTTCCTTCTTGCTCCGGCTGAAATGTGAGCGTCACGGAGCGACCTCCTCCTCCTCCTCCTCCTCCCCCCCGTCTCCTCCTCCACCTCCCCCCCGTCTCCCCCGCCTCCCCCGGACTGAAGTCCCACTGAGCGGCTCTCAAACTTCAGTGTCGAGCCTGAAAGCGGAGGAGCCGGAGCCAGCAGACACACGCAGACAGGCGGGCAGACGGACAGACAGTGGCCGCCGCTCAGCTCTCCGGACCCCGCTGCGGCCGCTTCTCCTCAGCGGGCGCCTCACGCTCGCTCGGCGGATCCTAAACTCTCGGCTCCCCGCGTCCGATTTGTTATTTCACCCCATTGTTTTGTCGAAGTTTTCCGACTGTCACGCTTTGCCCGCGGACCCTCCTCTCGCCTCCCCGTGGGATTAATCGTCTCAGCTCCACATTCAATAATTCAACAGCGTGCCAGTGCGTGTGGAGCTGGGTCTTTCTGGAGTGTTTTTTTGAGGCGGTGAAGGCGACGCTCGGACCTGCCTCCGCCATGGGGATATAGCGGGGATCTGTCGGTGGAAGCGACCCCGTGATTGTGACTTTCCCCCTTGTTTCATGTTGGTGTTTGAAGAGACCGAGCTCTGTTTTCGCAACAAAAAACGATGAGCATGGATGGTTGCGCGCTGAAGGTGGGGATTTTCCTCTGGTGCCTGCTGGTGATTTCAGGCTCCAGCTTCGAGATCGGCTCCTACGACCTGGAGCGCGGCAGACCGGCCAAGTGCGAGCCCATCTCGATCCCCATGTGCCAGGGGATCGGCTACAACCTGACCCGCATGCCCAACTTCATGGACCACGACGACCAGAAGGAGGCTGCCATCAAGCTGAACGAGTTCGCCCCCCTGGTGGCCTACGGCTGCGACGTGCACCTCCGCTTCTTCCTCTGCTCCCTCTACGCCCCCATGTGCACGGACAAGGTGTCGACCTCCATCCCCGCCTGCAGACCCATGTGCGAGCAGGCCAGGGAGAGGTGTGCCCCCATCATGAAGAAGTTCAGCTACACCTGGCCCGACTCGCTCGACTGCTCCAAGCTGCCCACCAGGAACGACCCCAACGCCCTGTGCATGGAGGCACCCGAGAACGAAACCAGGACGGAGGTCAAGAAGGGCGAGGGCATGCTTCTTGTGCCCCCTCGCCCCAGGCAGCCGGGCACCAGCGGCGCCCGCTCACCGGGGATAGTGGGCTCCTGCGAGAACCCGGACAAGTTCCAGTTCGTGGAGAAGAGCCAGTCGTGTGCGCCTCGCTGCTCCCCGGCTGTAGATGTCTTCTGGTCCAGACAGGACAAGGACTTTGCCTTCATCTGGATGACGGTGTGGTCCACCCTCTGCTTCGTCTCCACCGCGTTCACTGTTCTGACCTTTCTCCTGGAGCCCCACCGCTTCCAGTACCCAGAGCGGCCCATCATCTTCCTCTCCATGTGCTACAACGTCTACTCCGTGGCCTTCATCATCCGCTCGGTGGCAGGAGCTGAAAACATCGCCTGTGACCGGGAGCATGGCGAGCTCTACATCATCCAGGAGGGGCTGGAGTCCACAGGCTGCACCATCGTCTTCCTCATCCTCTACTACTTTGGCATGGCCTCCTCCATCTGGTGGGTCATCCTCACCCTCACCTGGTTCCTTGCTGCGGGAAAGAAGTGGGGCCACGAGGCTATCGAAGCCCACAGCAACTACTTCCACATGGCTGCTTGGGGCATCCCTGCTCTAAAGACCATCATCATCCTCACAATGAGGAAGGTGGCCGGCGATGAGCTGACAGGGCTGTGCTACGTAGGCAGTATGGACTCAGGGGCCCTCACAGGCTTCGTCCTCATCCCTCTCTCCTGCTACCTGGTCATCGGCACCTCTTTCATCCTCACGGGCTTCGTGGCTCTCTTCCACATCCGCAAGGTGATGAAGACGGAGGGCACCAACACGGAGAAGCTGGAGAAGCTCATGGTGAAGATTGGCATCTACTCCATCCTCTACACGGTGCCTGCCACCTGCGTCATAGTCTGCTACTTCTACGAGAGGCTCAACATGGACTACTGGAAGCTGAGGGGGCTGCAGATGAAGTGCGGCTCGTTCAACGGCCACAGCGGCGAGTGCTCGCTGCAGGCGTCCGTGCCCACTGTGGCCGTGTTCATGCTCAAGATCTTCATGTCGCTGGTGGTGGGCATCACCAGCGGAGTGTGGGTCTGGAGCTCAAAGACCCTGCAGACCTGGCAGGGCCTGTGCAGCAGGAAGCTGACGGACAGGACTAGTAGCAGGAAACCCTGCAGCGGCGTGAGCTGCGGCAGCACGCACTGCCACTACAAGTCTCCTGCTGTGGTTCTGCACATGGCCAAGACTGACCTGCACTCAGACAACCCCACACACGTCTGAGAGGGAGCACGCAGCGACACACACACACACACTGCAAAATGAAAACACAAATGTACACACACACCTAATGCCCTGTGTAAGGAGCTGCTAAAGACTTTATGAGAAGAAGAGTGGTTGAACTGTTCTGCTGCTGCCAAGGGACACACAGGTACAGGCATGAGATACTAGCTATTAACAGTATTTAAAGCATAAAGGGAAACGTTCAATATTGTTACACATATTTTTCTGTTCATAGTGTTCTGTGGAGAAAACATGCCCAGTGTTGCAAAGTAAAAAAAGAACGAGACTGTTATGGGAGGCATCTTGGGAAATGTCGGTCTGTCCTTCTCCTCCTGAAAGTGGCATGTTTTACTGTATAAATCTGTATAAAAGTTTTATTTATTGTAAATATATTTAATTTAAAGTTCACCTTGCCTCTTATCAGATTTGTTGTTTAGATATGTTTATTAAAGGTCAAGGGAATTTAAGTGCCTTTTCTAAGAACTCTGGTTCTGGCCTTTTTGGTGGATAATAAATTTGTGGAATTCATGTTCAACTCGCTGCCTGGTGTTATTGTTGTTGTCGTTTTGACTGTCTCACTTATAATGTGTCTTGAATGAATATTCAACCATTTCAACAGACTTAAACTGAGGTTTAATAGACACAAATGATGCTAATTTCCGTCCCGGATTTTCCTGCCAGTCTTCTCCTGGGATCTGCACATTTTTTTTGTACATCGGAAGCACCCCGCCAAAATGTGTTGTCTTCCAAGTGCATGCTTCACATCCCGGAGGCGTCCCCCAACAATAATCCTCAAAGAGAATCGCTGATGAATAGAGTGACAAACCGTGGCAAGTATTCATGCTTGCATCACAGTCTTTAAAAAAAAATGGCAGCGGCAGCTTGCGGAGGAGTATATTTAATTAATGGCTGTTTTAATCCTTCCGCAGAATCACTGTTGTTGCCCTCTCGCTGCTCCATTTGATCCTCGAGCAAATACTCATCACTTTGATGTGAGGCGACACATCTGAAGTGGATTTCAGCCTTATTGCATGGTTTCACTGACAGATTGATGTCGAGCACAGGCACTCAGTGCTGGTCGTTCATCTAGTAGATGGATTATAAACCTAATATTAACATTTCTGTGTGGTTTGTGGCTTTTGGAAGTGCATTTTCTTAATTAAGGGAATTCCAGGACACATAACACCCACATTTCCATATTCAAATGATTGAATTTGATACACTGGGAGTTTTGTTGGGTCCAAGAAACAATGCACCCATAAATTCTTCAGAAACTCCCATGAGTTCATACAAATAGTTTGTATAACATTATTTTCATTAGGTAAATACCCCAAACTGTGTCTTGCAACAAACTTTTCGGTCATAAAAGTCTATTTTATTGAGCACAAGAGCCACCATGTTCTCAAATGGTCCATTAAAAAGTGTAAATAAATAGTTTTTAGTATTTAACATTTTAAGTGCCAACATAAATTGGAGCCACACACAGCAAGTTGTTTCACAGTGAACCCTGGAAATCACAGTGTTTGACAGCGGTGTAACTGATTGTTTGCTATGACTGTGTGATATTGTGTCACGAGCAGCAGCAGCAGCAACACAGGGGAGTGATAATATGGAAAAAGTGTGATGACCGGGAGCTTGTTTTCATTACGTTACTGGATCCTCAGCGGCGTGAACCAGGCGTGTGCTCGCTGACATCTCCGGAGGTTAGAAGCTGTTCTGTTTTCATTTTTCCACCATTTGCATTCCAGCAGTTTGAATGTGATTCATGCTACTACAGCTTGTTCCACGTTGGTATTCATTTACCCAAATACACACACTGGTTTAAATTGAAGGTGCATCTCTGCAGTAATTTAACCACATTTCCACTCTGTGCCGCACACCGTGTGGATGTGTGCAACGCCTGAGTTAACTTAAATTACATATTCCTTCCTCCTGCAGAACAAGATGTGGGTTAACTACCAACATCCTCCCCTTTTTTTGTTTTCATTACTCAGCCATTGTAGACGCTGTCCACGGCTTGGCAGGCGAGCGCTGCCAGTCCTGGACTCTGACACTGTGTGGATCACATTTAACTATAACAAAAAAAGGGGCCTGTTTTGCTTGGAGCACGCTCGCAGCCGGAGACTCGGCTGGTGGTGCTTTCAGCCACATTTTCCAGTTCATGGGTGCCTGAGCGGGGGCGCGTGCTTCCTCCCCAGTTTACACTCCAGTGACATGACCCAGACAGACCAAACACTTGCTGTGTGAGACACAAACCAGCTTGTTCCACCTGTGCCGTGCTGCACTGATTAGATAGGGAGGAGGTAGCTGCAGAGGGTTAAGGACATCAGGGTGGTGCAGAGGGCAAGTTGGTCTTCTGTAGCAAAACCTGTGTTTTCTTTCCCTTTCCCCTTTCTTTTTTATTTTATTTTTATTATTTATTGCTTAATATGGTTTTGAGAGAGAGAGAGAGAGAGAGAGATTTTTTTAAAGATTACAAAGGTCTACAAAAAAATGACCTGCAACACGATGACTTTGCCCTGGTTCTGTTTTTCCCCCACAAATATGAATTCTACATTTCCAGGTCACTGACGGCTATTTTTAGCTCCTTACTCTCTCTCTCTCACACGCAGAGGAAAGGAATCAGGGCTTCAGATAGAGGCAAGAAAGAACGCTTCATTCCAAAAACAGAGTTTGTTTGAGCTGTGGTTCCTTTTGGCGCCAGAGATGTGGCTGCCGGGAACACCTTTCCTTCACACACACAAACACACACAACACACACACACACACACACATACACACACGGTCTTGCCTCTATGAATTCAGAGGACATTACATTGACATTGACTACTGGAGATTTACTCATTAAAAGCAAGACAAGTCCCCAAAATGCAACAGGTTTAGGTCCCCACAAAATAAGACGTACCTGCATGGAAGCATTGACTTCCATTCATTTTGGACAGCGTAACTAAAACCTTATCCCTAACCAAGACCAATTTATACCTAACCCTAACTTTAACCTAACAACAATTCACATCTGTCCATTAACATTAACCAGGAGCTCGGAAGTGACCTTTTGCCTCATTAGGGCCGAGCTTTGGTCCCCGTGAGGTCTACTGGTCCTCACAGGGTTGTGTTCATGAAGGAAAAGGTCCCATAAAGGTTAAAAAGTTACTATAAACACACTCACTCACAGACACACAAACACACACACACAGTCTTGTCTTCTGCGCAAATTTCGTTAACTTTCATTCATTTCTTGGAGATTTACTTTTCCCCATAAGGAAACAAGCTCCCATAATGTGACTATGCAAACAGGTTTAGGTCCCCACAAAATCTGAAATACCTGGAGCAAACACACACACACCTGAGGTCTACAGAGCTGGAGCCAGCCAATTGACACCAGGCTTGTTTGGAAGAAGACCCCACCCCATCTTCCCGTAACGTCCAATTTCAGGAGCGAGTATACGCTTCACTCTCATTCAAAAGATTTAGTTTGGCTGAGAGTCGGCTCTGTTTTTCTTCTCCTCTGGCTCAGGAGGTTAAACAGTGTCAGCATCAGTCGCACTGTGCAGCGAGTTTGTCTGGGGCCCAAACTGAGACTACTCCCAGAAAAGGCAGCACATTCTCCTCACAGGTTTCTCAGGAATATTTTATTTTGGTGCCCGCGAGGCGAACTGTGTATTTGTTGATTCTGAAGAAACACAGAGCGATACTATTTACCCAGGATTTGTGGAATTTGTTTTTTTCTTTCTCAGGCGTAAAAACGCCTCAGCGGTTATCCCGCTTTAGATGCTGACACCATGTTTTTGTCTGCCGAGGAGAAATCCCTCCATCTGGTCATGGGTCTGATTAAAGGCGATCATTATGGCATCAATGTGCCTCCCTTGTAGACCTAAACCCCCCGCCCACCCCTGAGGGGGGAGAAGGGAAAATAAAGCATCCTTCATTACTCTGCCCTCCCTCCTCCTGCAGTCCCTCACCCCCCTTGAGCACTATCCCTTTCCTGTGCTGTTTTGATGTGTAAATGAGCGCATTGAAAAGCTGCAGGCCCCCAAAGAGGCGCTTTCCATGAAAATGCAGCAGTCAGAGAGCAGCAGAGTTCAGACAGCTCAGCACTCCACGCAACCGGACTCCAGTCAGACACCCTGTAGTACACTGCTGCTTTCGCTGTTAGAACAGGAAACAAACACACATATGATCACGAAAAAACTGCTGACCCAGGTCACTACGCAGACATCAACATGTACACGCTGACCTCCGAGAAGAATCTGCTCCAGAGGTTAAAAAGCAGGGAGAATTTGGCTCTACGTTGAAATACAGTGTCAAGTGTGCTGAAGTGGCTGAAGAGATGGAGCAGCTGAAATTGTTCTGCAGCATTTATCACGTCAGGCAAATTTGAGGCACGCAGGCTGAGAGGCTGCTCTCGGGAACAGAGGATCGTTCAGTGTTTGGGAATTTGAGCAGCGGTGCAGAGGCTTTTTAATCAATTCATAATCACATGTTACCTTATCAACAGAAACACACCAATCAGGAGTTTAAATAGAATAAGATAAACCAATCTTCACCTCTCCTTTTTGTCTTAGATCCATATGTCAGGATTCATTTTTCATGTTAGGTGAGCAAAACACCAACTGTTAGCGGTATGACTCTGTTTTTCCATTTGTATTATCCAAACGTCACCTTATCAAATAAAGCTTATTGCTGCACAAGATTAAAGTTTAATGACTCTTCATTCAAGAGAATTTCATTTGTAAAAAAAAAGTGGACAAAACTTAACTGAGTGTTTTGTCCACTTAAGGAAATAAGACATAAAGCCCCATAACTGACAGACTGATCCTCTGGACACTGCAGCGGAGATGAGTTGCTACTGAAAAGAGGAAATGTACTTGATGTGAGATGAAGGACGTAAATCACCAGACATCCAGATGTCACCCTTTCATCTTCATCCAAAGAGGGCAGAGACATGAACTGGAGGGAAGGAAATTTAAATAATTTGAATTAAATCAGAATGAAGTATAAATTAAACATCAGCTTAAAAGACCTGGAATCTTGTTATAAACTTAAATTAAGAAAAATGTGTTATGATCCCATTCTGACATGTTTAGAGATATAAAAATAAATGATAATTAAGGCTCTCTCTTTGAAAATCCAAGCCCTCTCTCACGAGGTAAAAGAAAGTGAAACAAAATGCTTTGATCCTCTCCCTGGTCCAGAGCCGCACCAAAACGTAATGGTTTCTTCCTTAGGGTCATGCTTTACACCTCCACAAAATATCCTTGAAATCAGTCCTGTGGATCTATTAGTAATACTGCTTACTAACAAACCTCCTTGGCAAAGGCAAATATTGTTTATCCAATGTAAAATGTTTATCTTCGCCCACTAGGGTTTCCTGAATCAAAACAATGACAAAAGACCTCGATTGATGATGTCATTAATCAGAGTAGGATCATGGGAGTTGCTGTCTTCACATCCATTGACTGTAAAAATCTTCCTATGCACATTCACAAAAAACTGAACATTGTAATTGTAATTGGAGTGGGCCTTAAGCTGGACTTTATCCTCGAAATAAGGTATAAAAGGTATAAATACAAACACTGAAGTCTATAAACTGTTGGACACATTTCAGGAATGTGACTGTTGGCAACATCAGGATTTTGGATTAAATTACTTTGGGATTGGGATTTTGGATTGTTTCATTTGAACACGGAGCCTCTTGGTTACGCTTCCATGCACATAAGATATCAAGAGCAACAAGGTCTTCGGTGACTTTTATTGTGGAGTTTGCATGTCTTCCATGTGTCTGAGTGGGTTTTCTCCGGCTTCCTCTCACAGTCCAAGGACACGCAGAATGGGTTAAGGATATTTTGAGACTGGTAGATGTGAGAGTATAGTTGTTGGCCAGCTGTTTGTTGGCCCTGTGATATGCTGGTAACCTGAACAGGGTGTACCCTGCCTCTCACCCAATGTCTAGTGGGATTGGCTCTAGCTTCCCCCAACCCTTAAAGGATAAGCGGTAGGAATTGATGGTGGATGGATGGAGTTTCTTTACCTCGAGAAGTGTTCAAAATGAAAACATAAGAAAAATACTGAGACATTTGTTACGTTAAAATTATAACATACAATGGGCTTTATAGTGAAGGGCATGAAAAGGCTTCGGTAAGCAAGAGTGATCTTTTCTCTTCAAGCAGTGACCGATGTCTTACTTTTGTTCCACAGGGATTCATATACAATCTAGATTACTTCTAGATCTTGTTCCTGCAAAGACGGAATGCACGTATTGTCCAGTATTGTTGGGAAATCCAGTAAAGTAATGTAATGTCAGAGGTGTCAAAGGTGCAGACAGGGCAGGAGCGGGGGCACAACACAAATTGGTACCGAGCACTAAAGGCTGTTCAGATGATATTACGAATCACTGCGGGTGGAGAAAGTTTCAAGAAAAAGTTTCCATCTTTTTTCTTGCTGTATCTTTTTACTCCATGTGGTTTTTCAGTTCCTTTGATCAACAAGCAGAAGCCAGAGAAGTAAAGCTTTCTCATCCCTCTGTGCTCATTCCTGTGCTCTGCCTGCCTGTGGCTGAAGGAGAGATGAATCAGTGAACAGAGGGAGGTTCCGCAGCTCGCTCTCGCTCTCTGAAGCCAACAGCACTGCTGTGATCACTGTTAATCTCCTTTGCCACTCTGCTGCCATCTCCTCAAATGCATTCATCTCATTTCCAATAGTGTTCACAGCCTCTTCTTCCTTTCTAATTAGGCACCATCAAGATTTTCAGAAGTCACCCTTCAGTGTTTTTCACAGGAGGCGCCGTCGCTCTTTGAGCCAGGGGGTCAGCGATGACAAGTATTTGTTTGAGGGTTAAATCCCAGCAGGGCCTTTCATCATTTTGTTGTGTTGCACGATCAGAGGCTTGGGATTATGTAGGTCAGACGTTGGAGAGTGAGAGCGCCCCTTTTGTAGCTGCCATTTTTATTCAGTTGCTAGGCAGCACCCGCTCTAATCTCTTGTACCAAAGAGTCTCTCCCCAGAGAAAAAAGAGAGGGAGCAGGAGTTACAAAGGACGGGAAAAAAGAGTGAAAACAGCATCAACAAAGAGCACAAACCCGTGCAAGGACTGCTTTTAGAATCATTTTAAAGGGAGGGAGTGTAAAAGGACAGGATGTGGGAGTCTAAGTTCAGCCCTGAAACCCACTCTGACCCTCCTGAACATCTTTAAACCCCCGTGGTTTGTGTTTGTGCCCTCGACTGAACTACTAAAGAATGATCCACCAACAGTGCAGCTCCAGCAGCGGTCTAGATTCAACATTAAAATCCGTGGCACTTTGAAAATGCTGGAAGACATGAATTCAGTGTGAGGGTATGAGAGCTGAGCATCTATCAACTCTTGAGTCGAGCTTTTTAAAACAAGAGGAAAAGGCCCCACTGGAACAGTTAAAGCGGGTTGGTTGATGTGAGTCACGATTGCAGGCACTAAATTGTCTGTCAGCAGGTAGCAGAGTGGATCACAACCCCGTCAGATCCGGGGCTCAGTCGTGTGTCTGGCAAGTGCGTCTGCTGTCACACTGTCGCTGCAGCCCCATCCTAAATGTGCTCATGTCACGCTCCGCCATCAAAGGCTCACCCCTCGGCTCCGTGTTCAGAGAGCGCGGAGCCGACGCGCTGATCCCCTCCCTCCCACCCCGGGCTCAGGGTAAGGAGCTGCTATTCTCCACTGCATTTCACACTCTTTGATTTTGGGAGTTTTGAAGTTTGTTCTTGTCTGCTTTCCCCTTCTTAAGACTTGGTTTGGTTTCATATTGACTCTCTTGATTCATGAAGTTTCCAGATAATGTGCCCAACTGCAAACTTGGGGACGTAGCACTGCTGGCTCTGGAGCAGCCTGTCATCTAATGGATTTTACCTGCTTATAAAAGTTTAACACTCGCAGAGGAAGCAAATAACTCAGGAATTCAGTTTGTTTTTAAATCATCACTCACTGTTGTACAGATTATAGAGGAACAAGAAGCCTAAATATCCTGGATACGAGTTGCGAGTTGGTAGATGAAGCCACAGCATAATGTCCTGCTAATACACGAGTCAGTCTCTGCTGCCAATCACGTTTTTACAGCATCAAATAACTGATTGAAGCCAAACTTACTTTATTGTTTGGTCCATATTTTTCTTTCGTTAACAAGGAGGAGGCAGGGTTTCTGACCTAAACTGCAGCCAACCACTTGAGGGCAATCAAGATGCTTTGGCTTCACTTTTAGGGAGCTGTCATGTCGGACATCTTTATATACAGTCTATAGACGTGCGAAATATTCTAATCTTCTCAGTTTCAAGATGCCAAAGTATTTCGTTAAACAGTTCAATTTACAATCTTTTATAGGTAATAAATAAGTGAGTTAGTGAGTGGGGTGTATGTGGGCTCAAAAAGTGGAGTGATTTTACTTGACCAGATTTTCTAAAGGTATAAAAGTCCTTTGTGAAGTAGCTCAGAAGTTTGTGGTGGGGGTTGTAATTGGCTAATTAAGGAGAGGCTGTGTGTGTTTGGGGGCTTGTGAGTCTGTGTGGAGTTTAGGGTGTGTGTGTGTGTGTGTGTGTGTGTGTGTGTGTGTGTGTGTGTGTGTGTGTGTGTGTGTGTGTGTGTTTGTGTGTGTGTGTATAGCGTGGGAGACCCCTTGGGTCACCCATGGAAACCATTCTTTAGTCCGGATTCTCGGTTTTGCCAAAATGAACTTTTTAATTAACTAACTCTTTTTGCACATTATGCAAGTAGCCGGTGAGTTTGTCCAGGGTTGTTTGTGTTTTACTCAAAATTAAATGAGACGTTTCAGGGCAGTTCAACCACATTTGACCAAAAAAAAAAAAAAAAAGATTCCTATCATCAATTAAACCCTTCTTTTTCTGCCCAGGACTGTTGACTCAAGTTGATCACTGTACATTAGCCAGTCTGTGTAGTAAAGGAAACCAGCTGGGGCCACACTCACTCTAACACTGGCCCTTTTGTCAAGGTCTCAGCCCCCCTACAAGTAAAATAAAAACCTTGTTGCATGAGAGATACTCTTTGTGCAGGAGCAGACATTGTTCCTATTGTGGCGTGTCAAAGCTGACATGCCAGGTCCGGTGCAGTGCTGAATAAACTGTGGTTTGTGTACACACTGTAACTGTAGGCTGTGGAAAAGGAGCGAGGCAGCGGTCTGTGATGATCTTGGCGGCCGGCGAGGATTTGGCATGCGGAGCAAGAGCTAGAGCAGCAGTACCACATGCGGCCCTTTCCCCCCAGGATAATAAGTGCTTGTGGAGCAGAGGGGGAGAAAAACCTGCAAGGATCAGCCTTCCTGTTCACACCCCATCATGCATGAGCTGGCAGGATCTTTGTGTTGTTCTGGTCATGAGACATTTCCTGTGCATGTTTTGGGGTTGCATCTGGGCTTGTTTACGGGCCAGGGCAGAGTCTCATTAAGTGGAACGTGGTTCTAGGCTAATGTGTGTGTATGTGTGTGTGTGTGTGTGTGTGTGTGTGTGTGTGTGTGTGTGTGTGTGTGTGTGTTTGTGTGTGTGTGTGTGTGTGTGTGTTTGTGTGTGTTTGTGTGTGTGTGTGTGTGTTTGTGTGTGTGTGCGTGTGTGTGTGTGTGTGTGTTTGTGTGTGTGTGTGTGTGTGTGTGTGTGTGTGTGTGTGTGTGTGTGTGTGTTGTGTGTGTGTGTGTGTGTTTGTGTGTGTGTTTGTGTGTGTGTCTGTGAGGAGGGGAGGGGAGGGGGCTCTACAGTGCCTATTAGCGGGGTTGGGCTGTAGCCCTAAACCAGAGCCCAACTGGGCCAGGTGTTCTGTGCTACACAGCCTGGTTTCTTCAACGCAGCCAAACAGGGCTAAACATGGCTTACTCATAAGGGAAGCTTGCACTGTCATTTTACAACAAAAACATCCCCACACAAACAACACATGTTTTATCCTTTGTGATCACTTGTGAGCTTAATCATCAAATGGAAGATGAATGCTGTTTCCTGTAATTTACTCATTGACGAAATAAAAACCACCGAAACACCGTCTGTCAGTCATTAGTGCCCATAAATGTCTCTATATGTGAGGTTCCTAGTGCAAATCTCATTAATTCATAGGAAGGTTTAAAAATCTTTAAAGCAAGTCATTTTCTCAGACAACAGGAAATTCAAGATTTTCTAAACAAGATAACATAGTGCATTTGTTGGGGACTCTTTTCAGAGGTGTATTAAGATGCATTTTGTGTGCTTTTGAATATTAACGAGAGCAAGACAGTGTTTAAGTGGGACTTAGGGTGATATCAAACCTTGTTTGGTGTGGACAGTCCGACTTTTCAATTTAGTCTGAAGCTAAATAACTGGTGTGAAATGTGCCCCCCCCCCCCCCCCCCCCCATCTACAAACCAATCGATGTCAAACACACAAAGCCCACGTAAGTGACGACGACAAGACGAGGATGTCAGTGTGTTCCTTAAATTGCAATGTGATACCAAGATTATCCGGATCAAATGTAAACAAAGACATGAACCTTGGTTCAGTATTTCAAGTGCGAAAATGCCCTAAAACTACAACGTCCACATTTATCATAATGAAGGAATAAATGACTATGTAGAAATGGCTCATAGATTATATTTGAATGGTTTTAAGAAAATAATGGAGCTCTTTGTCACAGAGAAATAACAGAGATCAGGCATTAGATACACAGTTAATACTTTTGGGGTTTTGGTCTTAACATAGTGTATCAACAGCTGTGTCCTTTAGAATGAAAGTCATTGCAGCGTGTGCACGGCCCCTGCAAACAGACCAAACAGATGTATCATTTAAAGCGGTTTGAGAACCTGTAGTGGCCTTGATTCATCCTTTCATTCTAGGCATTCATATTCAAGGAGTCCTCACTCATTCATTTTTCCTGTGCACACAACAGTGAGACCCTCACAGCCCCATGGTCCCCCCACTCTCAGCAGCAGCGGCTCCATGAGTTCCTCCACAGCTCCAGTGTGAAGTGTCCTGCAAAGACTAAAGCTGCACAGCGGAGGACAAAGCAAAAGAAGGATTAGCGTCCCCCGCCTCTCTGCTCATGCACACCCGCACCATGTAACACTCAACATAATCAAACACTCACCCAGTGTGACACACAACACAACCAAACACTCTTCTGGGGCTATGTGCTACTAAAACAAACCCCGGCGCTGGAACCCCCAGGGGCCTGAGGAGAGCTGTGGAGGAGCTGAGGAGGAGGCGGATGTGAGGAAGGCCAAGAACTTGTGGTGTTTATGCTGAGCGGCCCGAGAGTGGGAAACACACGGAACACGATCCCCATGTTTTCCTTACCCCAGCTAATCCGACAAAACGACAGAGGGAGCAGATTCCCTTACAGAGAAAGCTGCCACTTAGATATTTATCCTTGCTAAGGCAAACATCTGGCCCCAGCGGGCTCTTTTCATAGGGTGATATGAGTGGGTGTGATACTCGGCTACATTTATTTGGGTGTGAAGTTTTAATTAAAAGTGAAAGCGATGCCCGACAGCCAACCCCCTCCTCAGCTTTTGTCTTTCCCCAGAGCTTCTTCTGAGCGTGGAATGAAGAAGAGAGACTGGAGGAGAAGAGACAGATGGCACAGAGAGAGGTAGAGCAGTGACATACAAAAGCAGAAGAAGAAGAGGAGGAGATGCA
The DNA here is from genome assembly GCF_947347685.1 of Pleuronectes platessa. Classification (NCBI taxonomy): domain Eukaryota; kingdom Metazoa; phylum Chordata; class Actinopteri; order Pleuronectiformes; family Pleuronectidae; genus Pleuronectes; species Pleuronectes platessa. The sequence continues at coordinate 16,040,698 of NC_070630.1, forward strand.
GATAGGAGATACAGGCTGATTTATCCGCTCGAGAGGTGCTCAGGGTGTGAAACTCTCCTTGTCTCTGTTTGTTTTCAGTAGCAGCTAAATGGAACAGCCTGAGTTACAGACAAAGTGCCCCCACGTACAGAGGAGGGCGTATTGCTTAGACAAAAAATCTGCTTACTCTCCAGAGTCTGGTTTTCCAGAAGCACCCTTGCATGCAAACCCGTCTCTGTGAACTGGCACAGGACACACAGGAAGGCATCAGGAACACCGGAGGGTCATTTCAGACATTCTTCCATCCTGTTATGTGGTTTTTTTGATGGCCGTATTTATCTAGAGGTCCATTCCTGGAACATGAAAGTAAACTAAAGTACATCTCGACACCGCTGCAGCTTTTTGTCCCATGCAGTCAGAACAGGTTTACAAGCGAGACTGAGATCACGCTGTGTTTACCGATCGCCTCCGGATACAGAGTGCGGGGGCCTTATTTATGAGCTGGCACATGGGTTCTCTCATCGCTTTAAAACGAAAAAATAAGCTCATTGTTCACACACCTTGTTTGTAACCACGCAGGTAATAAAGCTGGACCTTAGATCTATCAGGAAAAGCTGTGTGAGAATGAACGTCTCTGGGCTCACTTCATAAATGTGCCAGGTTTCTTTTAATTGAAGCCGGGTCAGGTTTTAGTGACACTGAGCAGGGAACTTTAACACATTGGTCAAGTCTGAGTTAAAAAAAAATGTATATGTAGATATCTATATTTAGCAAAGAGGAGTTAATTGATTTATTTTACTTTTACTTGCTAAACACGGCGTTCCTGTCTTTTTGGCCGAGGGCTGAGGTTACACTGCTTAATTAAGCAGCTCATAATTTGTTTTCCTATGTCATCTTGTAAGGCTTATTTTAATTTGATTTAATATCACTTATTCAAGACATGTGGTCAGAGCAGGTTAATATAATATAGGGCATGTTATTGAAGCATTTAAATGTCAAAATGGTTTTGAAATGTACCTTTATTAGAAATTAGTGTTTTAGAATTAGCTGGTTCCGTCACCAAGCCGACCATGCACACAGCCATTTTGGAAATGTTGTCATGGGGACACAAATGGGTGTGTCTCAATTCAGGGGCTGCGTTCCTCAGAGGACGGAGTCTTAGCAGCCAATGGAGGAGGAGGTCTTTGTGGGCTGGGAAGGCAGAACCGAAGGAAGATGGTTCGTTCAACAGAGGATTTCCAAGATTTGCATCACCAGCTTGTCCCGCCCTTATTTCTGTCGCTTAGCAACAGAGCTGCAGTTGGACACATCAAGAAAGTTTTAATGCCCCTTGTTTGTTTTTTGTGTAACATAAACTGTTCAGTTGATTTAGAGCATGATATTCAGGCATTGGACATCTCGTCGCTTCTACCACTTTGGAAAACGGTTTGTCAGTGAAGCACAACGAATCCTGGGATAGGTTGGGCCTGGAACAAACCACCTGTTGGAGCCTTTGCTTCTCGAGGATTGAAGGATCCATTTGTCGGCAGCATTTGAAGGAGCATCAGTGACACACTCGGTTTTCAAAAGCAGCTTCTGAAGGATGCAGCACCTGAATTGAGACAAAGCTATGTCATTTAGTAACTTCATGAATTCAGTTTGGGAATAAAGCTGAATAGGGATCTTTCCAGAACATTTAAAGGTATTGGGACATGTGTGTCACCATGGGTTCTTTTGGTTAAGTTGAACTTAAGTTGAATCTTCATACTGCTGTAAGTGTAACAAATAATTACCAACTGAATGTATAATTATAATAATAAATGTCTGAAAGGCTTCTTTTTACTCAATTTGTGGCATTTTTCTTAAAGGTAGGTTCTTCTGTGGCTCATTTTCTTCCAGCGACCCACTCACCATTTGAAAAAAAACATGCTCTCCTCGGGTGTCAGCAACAGATGTCCTGCGCATGGATAGGTTAATGAGTCTCACCCCACCTGACTGTCTGCCGGCTTCTAGAGCGCGGCCCTATCATGTGTTACCTGGCCGTCCTCTCAGTGTGAGAGGACGTTAATTGGCGGTGAGGCGCCAGTCTCTCCCTCCTGCCCTCCTCTGGCGTCAGTCGGAGCCAGGAAAGGTGGCATCGAGCCTGGCCTCAGAGCGCTCCAGACTCCCTGGGTCCGGAGGGAACCAGTGGGCAAGATCCAGTGTGTGGAGGCCATCCCTGCAGCATGCACCTGGCCCGAACTTGAACGCTTGAATGGAAAAGCTGCCCAGAAAGAAACAGGGAATTCAAAGGAATGAAAAGGGAGACTTATTTTCAATGTAAAACCCAAAGTCGCTCAAAGAAAAACTCCTGTCTCCTGCTCGATGCCGTGCAGAGTTCCCTCATGGCTGTTTGGCGTTCGACCAACATGTGTGTGTGTGTGTGTGTGTGTGTGTGTGTGTGTGTGTGTCTCTCTCCTGGCTCCCGTCTGCCGTCCGTCTGCCTCCCCTGGATTGGACTCCTGTCGCCTTCGCAGTGAAGGGCCACTCAACCTGGGTGGATTTTCTTTCCCCCACATCTGCTATGAATTTACCAGAGCCAAGCCATTCAAAGGCTCCTTTATGGAGCCGTCAGGAGCCCTGTGACTGCTCGCTATTAAGACACATGCACACGTATGCACACCTTGGCACACACGCACACACACACACACACACACACATACATATACATAGACACAGACATTTGTATTCATGCACACATTTATACACATGCCTACATTTAAATATGTATTACATACAGTATGCTGTCTATTTCTTTCTATGTCTGTTTTCTTTTCAAAAGAATTAGATACACAAACACACAAAAATACACATATATTCTTACAAGTCTCCAGAATACACAAAAATCTGAACCTAAGTCAGCCCCGACAGCTGCAGCCCCCATTCTAAAGTGAATCACCGAACCATGGTGGAGGGTGGTTATTGGGCCATTACACACTTTAATCTATTTATTGCTGCCATGCCTCTCACTAGACACATGCACACTCCAGAGAAACATGAGCTGTGACAGCAGCAGTAGGATCAGTTTGCTGTAATCAACTTCATTTAAAAAAAATTAATGCTTTTCGGGGAAACAGGTCTGCAGGAGATCTTTTCACATTTCTCCTCAGATCAAGATTTTAAACGTCTTCCAGCTCTGCTTTTTTTTAAACCAACTCATCCATCCTTATCCACGGAGTGGAGCCAATCCCATTTGGGTAAGACCTTGGTTAGTCAGCCACCATATTAACCACTTAAAATCACATGGAAATATCATTTTAAACCAATTGTTTGACATATTGAAAGCTAATTTGCTTTCTTGCCAAGAGTTTGATTACAGTGTTAAGAAACAGCCTACAGAGGGTTAGCTTAGCCAAGCTGTGTCCAAAGCTAACAAAGTCTGCCTATAAACATAGTTCCCCAATTTATGTGTTATATGCTTTGTTTTGTTTTCCTTGTTATTTTGGTACAAATGTCCTCTGCCCTAAACTAATTAGCCTGCTAGCTGCCTGACCAACACGCCTCTTATGCTCACTATAGTTAATATCTTCTTTGTTCTTGATTGACAGAAACGAAAAAGTGTATAAATGATACGTTGAGGTTTAATATGTGGTTATGTGCAAATTATTTCTCAGCCTGGCACACGGGAACCAAGCTAACTGTAGTTTTTCCATGTTTCCAGTCTGCTAACCTTGCAAACTGCTGGCTCGAGCCCTCTTCTCTTAAACATTAACAGACCACAGAGTAGTGTCGATATTAAGATGTCAAACTGTTTCCTTCAGCAAACTGGAAATAGGGGCTAGCCTCAGTCTACTGGTCCCAAAGCTAGCAAAAATACCCAACCAGCACTCCTAAAGCTAACTAATTAGCTCATTAAGTCTCTGGGTGTAATGGGCAGGCTAGAAATACTGAGCTCGTAAATTCCGTGCATATTTTGTTATTGTTGGATATATCCAGACTAGCTGCTTTCCACTGGCTAAGCTAAGCTAACGTTATCGTGGCTATTTTACGAGCTTCTCTTTTCACTCTGGGCAAGTTTCTCAAAAACATTTCTAGAAAGACACATTTGCTCAAAGCGTAAACAAGAGCCAGTGGTAAATCGGAAAAGCATGCAGCTCTATGTCAGGTGCTCGTGTTGAGAGGGAACACTTTTTATCATATTTTTAAGAAAAAGCATCCTTTTAATGCAACGCTCGAAACAGCAGGAGGAAGTTAATTGGCTTTTTATCATCCACTGCTAAGCTTTACAAAGAATCCAGTGATATACTGTATAAGCCTATTCAACATTCGGGATCACTGGCTTGACTGAACAGTAAGATGAAGCCTCTGTATGAATCATGAAAGGCTTCAGCCCAATTATTATGTCTACAAGTTTGACTCCCTTTCATCTTCCCCGTAACACGCTCATCCAATTGTTGCTGCTGCCATATCTGGATCCCCGAGTTCAAAGACATCGTTGGGTGATTCCGAGGTTATTCTCTCCGCTCCTTCTTCACTTTGCCTGTAACGCTTTTTTTAGACTTGCGCCTTCACGTAAATTAAAGATCATTGATATAGACGTAAGGAGCATGTACAGGAATACCCTGCATTTATCCGTTTGATGAAAGCGAGCCGGAGGATACGATGGACGCAGGCCACGTGTGTATCCTGGCACTGACGGTTGCAGTCATGGCGGAGGGGATATGACTGATATGTAAATGCTGCTGTTTGGAGCCTGATCGACAGGAAGATTCAAACTGTGTCAGAAGAGCGGAGGATCCCCTTTGGGATGAGAGCTCTGTAGTCCCGGGAGAAACGGCATCCTCTGAACTCTTCCATTTCTGCACTCCCTCACTTTTCTGCCCTTTTTACTGCGGTTATATCATCAAAGGGAGAGGACGCACATCAGTGGAGAAAATTGGGGGGGAAGGCTCTGTTTTGTGAATAATGCATTAACAATCATTTGTACTTGCACTTGCAGCGGATACGAGGGAGAGATTGAGGGCATGTCGCCGCCGCGGTCATAGAAGTTGGCTTTGGCACACGATTTCCAGGTCACCTTTATGCTTCTATGAATGATTATGCTACTTCACTTCTCTCTGTTCTGGCGGACGGTCAGGATTTTTCGTCCGCTCTCTCTCTCTCTCCCCTCCTCGTCCTCATTTTCTCTGTATGCATTCCTGCAGCTGCCAGTGTGATCGACTACTGACTGAGCTCACTCTGAAGTGTGCAGTGTTATGACACAAATCGGGGTTTACGCTTACAGCTCTAAACTCCCTTCATGCACTGCAACATCGACTCCAGCAGCAGAGCCTCGACCCGCTGGGACAAGTTGCGAGATGGCACCGGGTGGGACACGTGTCAAGACTGCAGCAAGTCTTATAACCTGTTGAAAGATTTTGATAGAGATTACATTTCTAGATTAATCCCAAGGTAGACCATAGGTATTGAAGATACAATTTGAAGTGTCATAGAAAGGTGTCGGGCCATCGAAAGGTTGATTTATGCTGTACGTTCGATACTTATTAGGAACAGGCTGATGTCTGTCTGACGTGTTCCAAACGTTCTCTGCATTCTTTCCGTCCTTATTTGTGCCTGTCTTCGGGAAGCTTACACATAGGGACAGAGCAGAAGAAATGGTGTAGTACCACCATATACCGGGGCAGTGCAGTCAACCGCACAAGGAAGACAACTGTAGTTTCAACAAAGAATTCAGCGTCCACATGTTGCGATGTATTTAACGGTCTCACAGATCAATGCCATTCGCTACACAACTGCTTTTGCCTTTTTAAGAGCTACACAATCATAACCTCCTCCACTGTCGCAATGTTTGTTGTTGTTAGGAGCTCTCGACGCTGCGCCGCCCTCTAGCTGATGTATTGTTCAACAGCCATGCCAACGTAAAAGACACATGGAGGTAAATGCTAGAGAGCTGCACCTTCTAGCTAACAGTCTAATATTTATATACCATATAACAACGTGAGGAAATAAAGTAACAAGGAAGAAATCAATAAGAAAATATTAAATGGTTAATTGTCTGTATTTATATAGCGCCTTTCTAGCCCTGACGACTCAAAGCGCTTTATATTACAGTTTTTATATTCACCCATTCACACACACATTCATACAGTGCATCTATGTGCAGCACTTTTCTCCAGGATAAGGCAACTTGGGGCTCAGTATCTTGGCCAAGGACACTTCGGCATTTGGAATGGGGATGACTGGGAATGAACCGCCGACCTTCTAGTGAGAGGACAACCACTCTAACCCAAGGGGCGTATTTAAATGAAGCAAAAAGTGAGAAGTAATTATTTTCATTTGTCATTACAGTTGATTAATGTATTATGTACCTTTGTTCTTCATCACCTGTTTATACGTAGATGAGTCTCTAATGAGTGGTGGAATCCGGCCTAAACACATGTATATGTATCCAATGACACGCCTCTGCTTTACTGTGGTCAGACGTGTGTGTGTTCAGTGTTGGATTCTCTCACAGCTCATCATGTCTGGTGGAATGGGAAAGGAGTGGGAAACACACTTGTTCCCTCATTGCCAAATGCCCTCTGTGCTTACTTGGACCTGAGGTAAATATTTGCAGGGTCGGTTGCGCCGCTCTGCTGACACATACACACACGCGCGCACACACACACACACACACGCGCACACACACACACGCACACACACACACACACACACACACACACACACACACACACACACACACACACACACAACACAGTGGGTGGATGACTCGGTCGTTCTCTGCTGCTGTCAGTTTGCACAGGGTTCAGAGATAAGGCTGCACATGGCCACAGTTTGCACCTGCTCCTTCTGCTGAACAATGTTTTTCAAGAATTCCGTCAAAGTTGATGCATCCAGACACGTTAAAGGAATTAAATGTGTCATGAGTTGATCTTCAACTCATCAAGTGCCACAATACAAGGAGTTAAAAAAAAAGAACAGACATGCAACGTGAATTATTTACAAGTATGTGGTATCCGCTAGAAGATGGTAAATTGGGTTTCATTAAAGAAAGAATCTTACGGTAAAACACTGACACTGCTCATCATGTTTCACAGGAATTTAATGTATCAGGTGTCTCTTGTGTTAAAACCGTTACTCATCAGAACATGTCAGAGTTTGGCTGTTTGACAAGAGGTGGACAAACTCGGGTTCAAACTCCGACCTTACGCTCACAGTGAAATACACGGCTCTCTCCAAATCACACAACAAATTCAGGTAAACAAAGTTGCCTGGTTTATAAAGTATGATGTTATACATTTCACAGTGTCAGACATGGTCAATATATACATACACATTATAATGTGCTCCATGTACAACAGTTCTAAGTCTTTCCACATGTATATACTGACTAAACAAATACAAACTGTGTATACAATGAAAAGTGATCCATCTCCTTGCATTCATTTAGGTCATTCAGGCTCATATGAACTCACACAACCTTCACTTAATGAAGTGGCTGTAAGTTATATACGCTGACTATATCTAAGAATGGACAACATGTGTCAGTGTCTCCATCGCCAACTGGTGGCTGGCTGTGGTATAGCTCATCAGCCCCTTCTCCTCCATGTTAAATGATGGTACAAGCACCACACTTAAAAGTAAAAGTACTTCAAGACTTCAAGATTGACAAAGGGCCTTGCTACCACGGCTCCATCCTCCCATCGCTACTGTGCAGTTCTCAAATAGGCAAAATGGCAACTTTCGTACACAGGATCTTTTTGCTTCATTTCTGCATAGTGGGAGGAAGAAGAGATGTGTCGTCCATCTCTGACATTACTTGACACACTCACTAACGCCGTTTTTTAAAGCATCAAATTAAAACCAGGTTTACCAAGAAAATTACTAACTAAAATGACATAATCTGAGAAAAATTTTGACTTTCTGTCACATCCACTCCACACGGAGGGGGTAGGATTTATGACCTTTCACTGTAGCCAGCCACCAGGGGGAGATCAAGATGGTTTGGCTTCACTTTTGGCAATTTGTCATGTCCTCCATCTTTATTTACAGTGTATGAGTCTAACGTGGCTATAAATCAGATACTGAGAAAATTGGAACTCACGACACAGGGAGTGTTTCTGCACCTCTCAGTCCTGCAACATGTAAATCCTCAGGAGCCTTTTCATGCTACAGAGCCACATGTTGGTTCCTTTGACCTGCACAGGGAGTACAAGTCCGGTGATTAATGCTCGTCTCAGCTATGTTTCAGAGCGTAGGATGCACCGCATGAGGAACGAACAATACCTCACATGTCTCATGAGCCTGGAAAGACCCTGATAGACCCACCAAACCTCTACACAGTTAATATAGCTTATCGTGACTGTATTGTATTTCATTCAATTTTAACAACAAATTCTTTCACGCTGAAGAGACTAAACCTCCTAAGAGCGAATTGATTTACTCCTCAGAGTTCATCAGAAGTTCATTCAAATCATGCAGAGCGCCATTTTGGTATAAAGCACATTCGGTTGTGTTTGGCTGCGTTTCCCAAAACAGTTAGTCACCAAAACTGGTTGTCACCGCGGCTGAGTCAGCGTGAATCCTCATTATCAACAACAACACAGACACAGATATGTGACTTCTCTCCAACACCTCAGGGCTTATCTCACTATGTTCTTTATAGCTATTTTCTCCTGGGTCAAGCTCATGAATCTGCAAACTTTAACAAAAATAGACAATACATTTTCATACCGATGATAATTTAAATGGAAGAAAATGCAACTTTACTAAACTCTACTTTTGAAAAATTGTCAGTAGATATTCAAGTTGAGGTAACTCTTCTCCCCTGTTTAGTGAAGGGAAAGAGTTATATTCAAAATCGCTATATATATATATATATATATATATTAAGATTCGTATTTCCACTGAGCAACTTCTTAAAATAAGTTCTAAACAAACCATTGATAACAATCAATAGACTATAACATGATAATTAACCCGATTGTGTGAAAACATGGATTTTAAGCTTAACTCTCTGACCCAATGAAATCTGTCTTAGAGTGTGTGAAGCCTTAATAGCAACACAACAGACACAAATCTGGGATTTCCCTCCAATGCTTTAGGGCTCATAATCCTAACGTCCTCTAAAGTCTGGTTTGGGTCTGCAAACTTTTTCAATGATAAACAAACAAAAAAAACAAGTACGGCTCGCAGACATCCACCAGGCCAAGATCCAGATTTTTTATGTGTATCAGAACCAAATTGCACACACTCAAAAATATCAATATCTTAAAAATGCTTTATTTTTTCTTAATCGAGATCCATGAATTATTCCCTGAGAAGTAAACCAAAATTCATAAAACTCCCTTTCTCGAAAGGTTAGGGAGAAAAAAATAGCTCGACCCACATCCTGATTCGAATGTGCACCAGAATTGAATGGGCTCTTTCTGGACCGATACCAAAGCCTACCTGCAAGTTTTGTGTTAATGTTTTGTATTTTTCGATTAATCTTGCTTACAATCACACAAACAATAACCTAACCTTCTTGGTGTTGGAAATTATTCAGTGCATTTTTTTAAGATAAATTCAATTTATTGAAGGACAATAAAAAGTGAACCATGGTTTTTGCTTTATTGCATCTGAAATCAGCTGCTGCCATGTTTCACTAATGAAGTGCTGTTTCCACTGACTCTCCTCATCTCTGACCTTTCCTCTGATCCATCTTAGCTCCTACACCTGTTGCCAAATTACAGACAGCTCAGAGGCTGTCAGCGCCTCCCTGCGAGATATTTCACGAGATCCCACTGTCCTCCTTGCTCTCTCTTCTGCTCCATACATCATAACCTCGTGCTTCCATCTCAGTGTTTGTCAGGCGAGGGGATCTCTGCTGCTGCCTCCCACTACCTGTTCAGGTAGTGAGAGAGCTCCCTTAGAAAGTGGGTCCGACTACTGAGTGCAGTGAAATCATTATTTTGGTCCATAAACAACCTTAGAAACCACATTTGGTGGCTGTCTAGACATGTTAATGACCTTGTGTAAATATCTGGGGCCACTTGTGTCCTCTGCTTTCTACTGGCCCAAATGGAATGGGTCTTTTTGACATTGTCCTGTGAAAACTTGATAAAGAACAGATGAAGTTGCACCTTAGTCAGACAAAAAACACTAAGAGCTGGATCAGTTTAGTCCAGGATGTGTAATTACATCCTTATTAGACCACTGTTTTTAGAAGCTTCAGTCCAGGTTGCTCATCTTGCTCGACTTCCCAACGACTTTGTCTTCTGCGATGACTGCTTTAGCTTCTGTGTGAAGAGGCAGATGTTCCAAACAGAAGACGCAACTACAGATAGAAGTCTGTTTGATATTTTATTAGAAAGCAAAATTAGACATTGCTTGGTCACCGAGAGCCCGTTGTCCTCCCTGTTCATTGTCTTTCACAAGTTTTTACAGATGGCAGTGATGTCACGTCTTCGACTGACCTGGGGATGCTTGTTAGCTCAACACAAAATAAAACAGGGAGAACTACGGTCTTCGTCCATAGCCTTTATTGGAAATTCTTTACATTGTAAATCCTCCGAAACTGCCCATACCCAACTTTAGAGACTATAAATATATATATAAAAAAGGAAGTGTAAAAAGACTTTAGCAGTTCCTCCAAGAATTAAGAAAGCATTTACAGTCAGGTCTCGTTTTAAGAGAGAAGGGGGCAGTCACCTTTTTGTTCGTTGAAATGTCCAACAATCACAACAGTGAATGCATCAATTGTTAATCGTGTCAGGAGCAAAGCTGAACCTAAACAAATAGAGGGAAGGGAGCGCAATCGGTGGGCAAATAAAATCAGGAAATCAGTGAAGTTTCGATGATAACAGCACTAGACAAAGACATGAGAACAGTACAGTACAGTACGAACAGAAGAGGGGAAACCAACCACTGCCTCATCAATCTGCTGGCAACCTCGCCGATGATGCACTTAATTTAGTGACTTCTGTCTGATTCAACAATAAAAGCAAACAAGCTGAGGAGTCCAAATAAACTAGCACAGTGGCAGTCAGGTGACACAGCTGCATCATCAGTGGAGGCGGATGAAGCTGGCACAAAGAGCAGGAGAACGGCACCACCTGGTGAACAAACCAGGAATTGCTGGAAAACCCTTCATTTACCTCTATGGAGCTGATTCCACCCGTTCAGTTTGTCACTTCTTCCACACAAAGGAACGACACTGGGTCATTTAGGTGTTCGTCACAAAATGTACAAGCACGTGACAGCTTCTGCTGCGACAACAAAAAGTACAATAGCTCTGAGGTGTTCTCAGTATCGACTAGGAGAGCTGCGGTTACACCTGGCACTTTTAACTGGATGTGACTAAGATCAACAAGTTTATCACTTACAATACCAAATAAAATGTGCAAAAAATATCAAATATTCTAAAAATGCCCATTTTTCTTAACAAACATCACATTTGTTGTTTTAAACACGGTTTACAAATGTCAATGCACAATTTTAATAAAATGTGGTCCTGCAGCTGCTGGCATAATGGGTGCACTTTACACAAGGAGTGCAAAGTGACGGAGCATTGAGGTACCGGTTCATTTTTTAGTGGCTGGGCACTACAGAGGACGAAAAGGCTGGTCCGCTCTACGAACCAAGACAAAAACTACAGTCGGGTCCCATTGTTTAACAAAACCCCAACTATCTTGGCACAAAGAGCTGGGATGATTTTTTTTCTTCTATTTTTAGCATTAGTCATGTGACTGATGTGATTGGCTGCCTCGACGCAGCTTTTGACCATGAGTCGGAGTAGGAAAACAACTACTACAACTAGAAATATCTACCATGTTTATCTATACACTTGCATTTAACCAAAGGTGATCTTGGTGGCAAGATGATTAGTCGGAGCGATTTACAGGTGACGTGGTTTTGTAGAGGTCAGTGCTGTTTCTAAGCCAAGACAGAGGGTTTCAGGTACGTTGACAGTTTCTTTAAACGAGAAACACTGTTGGTGAGTGAAACACACGGACATGTAACAAAGATACGAGTGCAACAAAACATTCTACAACTGGACTATGGCTACATCCACCACGTTTTCAAACGTAAGCGATCTGTGTCCACACAAGCATCTAGGCTCCGAATAAGTTTTTATTCCGTCCTTAATAACCCGCCTGAAAATACATATCACCTGACCACTCAAGTACACTGGGTATCCGCGTGCTGCTGGACACGGGAAATGTTGCGGTTTCCTCGAATAATAGCTCGTCAGCAGCTGTATCATTGTACTAATGCGGAATTAAGCTGCACAACAGCTGCTAGCAAAGACAACAGGGTCAGCAATGATTGTAATTGTTCTTCACCGTTTTCTTCCGGATGCGGGTCATGTGATAGGAGACGACTTAGCAAGGGCTACCTCGTGACTGAAAAGACCCGATCTACCAGTGGTGGAGTGTCTTCGTCACCGTTTCCAAACATCCCTGTTTCTGCCCGTCCAGACGAAAATGCAGCGCCAGAGTTTCCAAACTAAAACTTCGGCTTAAGCAGCTGTAAAACTCCTGAGTATTGTGGACGCGAGGCGTATCTGAAGCAGTGTTGAGGCATTTAATGAGAACGTGGTAGAGTGGATGTAGCCTATGAATGAAGCTCTGATTACACTGTCCTGGTGTATGGGGAGTAATAAAAAAAAAAAATGCAGGTGTGTGAGGTCAAATCAAATAGTCTTAAGAGCTATAAAAACGTCTCCATCATCTCTTTTCTTGGTTGAACAAAAACATCACCAATATTAAACATTACAAATATAAATCAGTTTTCCTGTCGTCGTTCAAAAATATGAACAAAAATTCAAGACAAAAACAAACGTCCTTCTGAGGATTGAGCCCCGCTGGCTGTGGGAGGAGAAGATGGAGGGGAGGGTCTGAAGCGGGACAGATTCATTTTTTAAAGCAAAGAAGACGACAAAAAACACCCTGGACTTCAGGAGCGTTTCTGCCTTTTGGAATGTCGCTGCTGGCTGGACCGGCCCTCGTCGCTGCTCGCTCCACCAGTGTCGCCCCGGACCCCCCGCGGACGAGCTCTCCGTGTGTCCCGCTCGCCATCGCTGTTCTGCTCCCTGTAATCCTTCTTGCCTGAGGTGGCAGTGGAGCGCTTACTTCTCCTCCTGCCGTCGTCATCATCGTCGTCTTCGCTCTCGCTTTCCTCATCCTTCTGTCCTCGTACGTTTCTGGGCTTCTTCCCGTTTGATTTGCCGTTCTGCATCTTCTTCCTTGGCTTCTCCTCCTGCTCTTCATCTTCTTCTTCCTCCTCCTCTTCTTCTTCTTCCTCCTCCTCGTCTTCTTCGGATGTAGCAGGAGCTTGGCTGATGCGTTTGCGCGAGCGGCGGCGGAGGTAGCTGAGACCCGGCAGCAGCTTTTGGAGCAGCTCTGTGAAGCTCTGCTCCGTCTTGACCATACAGGAGAGCACGGTGCTGCCCTGCTGGTTGTACTCCTCTGCGTTGGAGAAGACCAGCTTTATGTCTTCCAGGAAGTCATTGCCGTGACGATACGCGCCCTGGCTGAACTTTTCCAGCATCGTCTGGAAATCCATGGGCTGGGAGATGATTTCCAAGTAGTCCTCTGCCTCCTCTGAGGACACAGGATCTCTGAAAGAGGAGCAGAGCATGAGCAAAGGCTAAACACAGAGGATCATGATATTTAGCTTTCCTTATTCATTCGGCTGACTGCAATAAACACTGAAGGATTATTGTCTTGTTTGAGCGAACCTGTAACATCAACATGTTTCAAGTGTGAAGCAGAAAATAATCACATTTAAATATATCAACCTGCAAAGGGCTTCTCTCATCAAGGAGAGCATCATATTACGATGTAATACATTAAGTGCATCTTAATGTGAATCCTCTAAAAACAGGCCTTTGATCGTTAATTAGATCAGATTATTGTTTGCAAGATCATGTTGAAATCAAACCTAATAAAATCCACGATAGCTAGAAAGTTTGGATTGATGTATACCCTAACTCTAATCGTGGGGTTGATCCAAAGTTTAAAAACAAAGGTTCAAAAAACTGCTTAGTTGAATATTCCAGCATACAGAACATAGTCGTTGCTCACCTGAAAGGCCAGCTGTAGCGGAATTTTGTCAGTTTCTTGAGGATTTCCTCGCACCTCTCCAGCTCCCGCGCCTGCCTCCGCACGCCTGACTGGGAACTCTGCCGCACCTGTGGAAACCACACAAGCAACACATATCACTAAACAATGATATAAAAACTGAATGCTCTCAAAAGAAAACTTGACAACAAATGGTAGCAGGGAGTTGTTGTGGCGACTTACCAGCTCGTCGATGTCTGCAGGGCTGTTGGGCCCAGTCCTATGTTTGCTGCTCTGACTACTAGAAGACGGCGGTGTTTTGGGTTTGCTCTTTGAAAGCTTCTGTCGGGACGAGGACTGCTTATTTTTCTTCCTTGGTCTCACTGTAAGGAAACATTAAAGGGTAAGAAATTAAAAGCATGTATAAGCTGCAGTCCTGCTTATGGAATCAAGTTCATTAATGTTTAGTTTGTCAGATATGTTGTTATTTTAAAGTGGACCAAATTAATCAATGACCACTTTGGACTGAGTCCTACACTGTCAGTGATCTATCACAGTCTCAGTCCATAAATGAGAGAAATGTTCTGTTCTTGGGGCAGTGCCAGCTTCTCTTGAACTATTTGGCCTCGATGCACTAAACTTCTTAATTGTTGATGTGCAGGCTGGAACTGACAGAGGGGATCGTCCTGCCACATACTCTGAGTGAAGTCAGAGTGAGACGTGGCTTCAAAGCAACATCCAGACCCGAGCGCTGCTACATGACAACACACAGACAATAGAGACGGGGGCTCAAATTCCCCATCAGCATTCCTCTCACTCACAGACTTCAGCCGCAAGGACCATTGTTCTACAAAACCAACTCGGGCTTTAAAATCTGGGACTTGTCTTTATATTATTATTTCAAAAGGTGTGATTCATTCAAGGAACCGGGCTTATTCCAGTTTAGAATGGGTACATAAAATATCATAACCTGATATACTGGAACATTTGGTCATATTCATCACAATCACTTCACTGAAATGTGTGATATGAGAAACCGTTTGAATTCTTTCCTAAATCTGATTAAAAAAACTATCATCAAAGATGAGACAATATTGTGAAACCTGGATTTCATTTCCTCTCCTCGATACTCACAGATGTGACCCATGGCTTTGTAATCATTGTCCTCCTCGTCATCTTCATCTTCATCAGAGTCCTCCTCTTCAGACTCCTCCTCATCCTCTTCTTCATCCGTGTCTTGGTTATAGTTCCTGCAACAGAGAGATTTTCATTCTGAAATCTTAGACAACTGACAAAGATGGTCTGTAGTTTGAAAGGAGCAGATTTTACTGTTCAGAAAAAAGTATTCAAACATTGGTTTCTGAGAAGCCACACGCACACCTGTCCTGTTCTGCTGTCTATGGTTAGTTTAATTGAGCTACTCGGGTCAAGTAAGTAATAATGGGTTCTTCTCCATTCACCAGTTTGCCAATGTTGGGCTGCATTGAACAAAGATGGCAATGAATTTGCTTCCCTGGCTTCTGTCAAACTAGCAGTACTTCAGCAGCTCTTATTTTAAGACAAAATGTTATCATGAAACAGAAGAACATTTTAATCTGTGCAAAAAAACAGAATAGGTTACGTATTATCAAACTCTATTCATTTACAATAATTTATTATGGGGTGTAGCAGGGTTGTGATTTGGACTCAGTAGTTACCTTTACAGAAGTTATTTTCTATGAGGAGTTTTATGTAAATGATCCACAACACATTTCAGTGAGTTATGGGTGCAATGGTTAAAGAGGTTTCTAGAGACTTGTCTTGAGGTCCAATACCTTTGTGGATGACCTCACAGTAATA
Organism: Pleuronectes platessa; assembly: GCF_947347685.1. Lineage (NCBI taxonomy): Eukaryota > Metazoa > Chordata > Actinopteri > Pleuronectiformes > Pleuronectidae > Pleuronectes > Pleuronectes platessa. Next base: position 16,056,519 of record NC_070630.1, read on the forward strand.
CAACATCTTGTATGGACGATGGAGAACAGACGTACCAAAACAAATATTGTTAGGACAGACAGTTACCTTGAACGAGAGCCTCGTCTGGCCACAGTGGGCTGGCAGGCGGGACACCTCCATTCTCCAGCGGGGATTCGGTAGAGTACCGGTCGCAGGCAGAACAGGTGGAAGGCCTTGTTACACTCATCACAGAGGATCAGTTTCTCATCCTCACCTGGACAAAATTAGTATTAATGAATATATAGTTTTAGAAGAGGCATTTTTTTTTAATCCATTTAGTTTGACCCGGGATATTTTCTCAATATTTCCACATTTTCATTCTTTCCCTCTTACTTGTCCAGGTCTTAACTTCCTGAAAGGGTTATTTTTTCTGTGTGTCCCATGTTGCTGTGCATGAAACTGAGTGTTTACCATCATCTTATCACTACAGGTTCACCTGATGGGGAGCAGAGCTGCCAGATCTTTATGTTGACCTGCTTGACACTACTTGTCTGTTCTGCTCTGAGCCTGCTGCCCTGTCTGGAGTCTCGATCTGAGTCTGGACTCTGACAGCATCAACCCAGATGGGTTCTGCCCGAGCAATGGACAAGGAGCAGAAGACTGTTTGGGCAGTGGAGCGATGTTTTCACTCACTGTACAGACTGACCGTGTTTATATGCTGGCGTTAAAACAAAAAAAACGCAAAACATTTGGAACATCAGAAATAAGGAAAATCCGACAGAATTGGAGCTGACTATGTTACTGTAGTTCATCATGTTACTGTGATTTTTAGCCAATTGTAAGGACAGTGAAAACACAGATCAAAACCTGTGAGGGTGAGATTCTGATTGAGAAGGCAGGTGAGGTCACTCGTTACCTTTTTTGCGACAGACTTTGCAGCGAGCGTTCTCAGCAGACATGTCCCAGTTGATGCAAGCGTCCAACATTCCCAGGAGCAAGTGCATGCGGGAAAAGGTCTGGGCCTCTCGGATCGCCGTCTTCCACTTCTCTACCGCCGTGGCTACCTATGAGGAAAAGGTCAACATAACCAAAAATTAACAGGCAACATTTATACAGTTACTGTATACTCAGTGATGTAGTAATATTAATAGATATATAATAAGCTACATTTATATATCACTGTTCTTCACAATCAATAACAAAGTGCTCCACAAAAGGATAAAACAATAACATCTATGGTCAAATAAATTAAAATTCACACAGATGAGAGCTCTGATGATTAAAGTGGTTAACAGTAGTTCAAACTGACATGGCAACGGACCTAATTATTACACCAGTCAATTAAATTTTGATGACACAAACTCAGAAAAACAAGTTACTAAAAACTATATAATTATTTCTCTTACCCTGGCCTCCTCTGCCAGTCTCTTCTCCTCATCCACCTCTTCGGTCTTGCTGTTTTCTTCGCCTCCTTGCCTTTTCTTCTTTTTCTGCTTGGGGGCCATGAATCCCTGCAGGAACTTTTTGATTACACAGGCCTGGATGGTGATGATGCACTCGCCAAAGTCTTTCAAACTTTCTGTGTCTTTCAACTGTGTACAGAAGATTAACAAAATTATGAATTACAGTTTCAGGTTTGGGTTTACACAGTGGCAGGTTGAAACTCAATAAAAAAAAAATCGTATTTTGTTTATGTTGATCTCGTAAAAAGGAATAAGAATGATAAGGGTGCTGTTAAAGGGATGGGTGAACAAGCAGTTGACATCTTAACTCTACCAATATTGAAATGAGACAAACCAGTCACCTGTTCTTCGATGTCTACGTTGTCCTCCAAGTATCCCAGACCTCCCTTATGGAGCCGTGAAGCCACCTCCTGGATGTCACTGCGCAGGTATTTCAGCAGCTCTTCGAAGCCATCACAAGTCCTGAGGCCCGGTTTTCCCTTGCGGGTCAAATGGATGGAGTGGATGATGTCCTGATACCTACACATGGAAGGGAGAGATATATTTAACATTTAATCCGTTTTCAGACATCACCTCCGGCTAAAATCCGGAGACTTGGCTATTGAGTTTGCCTTTTACACATGCACAAAAACAGCAGGAGGTTTTCTGCACAGACGCCTTGAATCTTCAGGCGAGAGGTGGAGGAGCCGGGTGCAGCAAGCAGAGGCCAGAAGTGACGTATAAACTCTGCTCCCATGTCAAGTGATTTTTGCAGGTGCCGGCTCTTATCACCACAAACTCGCTAGACACCTTCATCGATGTCTTCGTTTGTGTCACCGCTTTTTCCCCGGGAGATATTTGTTCTCTTTTTTCGCTTTGTCACGCACAACTTGAACAATTTGCCCTATAGCGACAATGTTTTTACCTGTTTTGTATCTTTGCCTTCAGTTCGCTTTCTCTGACCCCCTGACAATGAAGACTTTCCACCAGCTCCTCAAGCTCAGCTGCGTTGTCACATATGAACCTGGTTAAAAAAAGGATACAAAAGTTTGAATATGGCAATGACAGCATAAAAGAGGAAAAGGAAGTAAAATCAATCAAATGAAAGAGAAAAAAATGAAAAAAGAAAAGAAGAGCTTAGCTCTTACCAGAGATTCTGTCCCTGATTGGGAACTGTGGTTTCTATACAGAGGTCAGGGGCCGCCCCCTGCTGGGCTCCTTCACTAATAGCACCATCTATGCTGCCATCATCCTTTTCAGTTCCTTCAGCTCCTACAAAAAAAACAATTTAGCATCTTAAATATAAAAAAAAAGAAGATATAAACAAATGTTTATTACTAAGCAAGTTATTATAAATATATATTCAACTATGTATATAAAAACTGCAAACAAAGGAAAACATAAAAAGAAAGGGAAGCACCATTATTTATTAAGAAAAATTCATTTATTTTGAAATATTGTACCTTGTGATTCATTAGTAGTGGCTGACTCGCCATCTTCCTCCTCTTCCACTTCAGGCTCAGCTGGTTTTTCTTCAGGTGGAGGGGTGAAGTTGTAGTCAATGCTTTCGTTCACCCAGCCTTTCTCAATGTAGAGACCAGGAACAACATCTGAGAAAAGCCAGTATCTGAAGAAAAAGAAGAAAGTGTTGAAGGTTAAAATGAGTGAAGCCATTAAAATCTGTATACGTACAAAATCTATTACTGTGCAGTAAACACCTGTTATGATTTCTGTCTGTGCCTAGCGGCGCCCTGCGCATGATGAGTTTGGCTTTGGCGATTCCATCCTGGAAGGCTCGCTCTACAGAAACCCTCTGTTTACGCATCCGCTCCTCTTCAGCTTCCTTCTCCATGCGCTCTGGATTCAGGGGAATACAGTAACGGATAGAGTGAGGTATACTTCCAAAGAAAAATATAATAATGATAACCTGTCCTGTCTTCCTGTCAGTGACTGAAATTACTAAAAGATCCTATAGATGGACAGACTATGAATTCTGAACAAAATCTAAATTGTCCCATCTAACAGTAGAACAAACCAGCAAAGCATTTGTTTATGTGATTTCTGAAAAGGTCCCATTTAACTGGTCCACAACCTGCTATGGTGTTTACCTTTGTTCTGCTTGTCCATCTCCTCCTTTTCCTTCTTGGCCTGCATAGACATCAGTCGCCGGCTCTTCACTGAGCTGATCATGTCCTCTGACTCCAGCTCCACCGTTACCTCCTTTTTGACCTCCTTCTTAAGAACACCATCTCTTTTCTTCTCACCTTTGAGACCAGAGGAAAAAAAAATCGACTTATTGGTATCAACTTGTATTTACATTTTGGAGGAAGGAATAAAAGAAACCCTGTGTAGTAATAATACAATGTCAGTATTGAATCTTCTCATTTATTCCACAGCTAAAGCTCTATGGTGATGGTCATCTACCTTTGCTCTCCATCCGCTTATTCTTCTCAGCCCTCTTGCGATCATTGGCCTCCTTCAGCATGGCCAGGCGCTCCTTCCACAGCTCAGCCGACCGCTGCTGCATTGCGTCAACATGGTCTTCCACTGAGTAGGTCATGAGGATGCGGTGGCAAAGTGCCACCAGCAGGCTGACCTTCTCTTCGGGGCCCAGCTCAAACACCTCAATTGTACCAAGCTTCTCCAGGAACTCGCTTGTCACCACATCATCAAAACCCCCCATGGGCCCCGAGTCCTCGGAGCCCTGGCCACTTTCCTCGCCATGAGCATCACAGGGGCGCAGACACAACCTGGCCAGCTCTGAGACAGAGTGCATGGTGAGAGGGATCTCAGATAAGGGCATATCGAGCTCGCTGTAGCCCTCTGCCAGCTCATCCTGCAGCAGCGTTTGGAGCAGCACTACGAGCACGCGGTTCAGGTAGAGGAAGCCGGACCGTTCCCCAGCCACCGCTTCCATCAGAGCCAATGCTGTGATGGGATACTGATCGTCCGGCATCAGCAGCCCTGCATAGCAGTTGAGGAAGTCCACAACCATGGCAACATCACCAAACAAGGTGTTGGGCAAACCCTCAGGCATGTCTACAAGCTTGAACACCGGCAGGGTTTGGCCGCCTTCAATCTCCTGGTCCTCATATCGACGTGATTGTTCGCGTCGGACCAACATCTCCTTCTCCCGTCTCTCCTTAGCCTTTTCCCGCAGTTTCTCTTTTACTTCTTGCCGCCGCTTCTTCATCTCTTCCTGCTTTTCCTCTTCGCTCATGGCTGCCCAGCGTTTCTTTTGCTCAAGCACCTCCCAGCGTTTTTGCACGAGCTCCTTGAGCTCCTCCGGGAGACGGCCGCGATCATCTGGGGATAAGGTCTTTGCGGCCTTGGAGATGAGAGACGAGAGGGAATTTTTTTTGTCATCTTTTCCCTTATGCTCCTTGTAGTAGCGGAGGAGGTGGAGAGCCATGGGGTGCAGTGGCTTCCCCAGTTTAGGTGAACCCATGCCTGTGCTCCGGGCCCTCTTCTTCGGGCTCCCTGCAGAGGTGCTCTTAGCCAGATGCAGCAGAGTCATCTGTTTCATCTTCGGTGTCTTGCCACCAGCTTTGCCATCCTTTTTAGAAGATTTGAGAACACCGAGCTTCTTATCGCCGCTCTTTCCGGTTTTCTTCCCTTCTTTCTTGTCTCCAGACTTCCTGCCTGATTTGGGAGTAGAGGGTGCAGAGCCCTTGCCTTCACCTTTCTTTGGACTTCCTGAGTTCTTTACCTTCAGCGGTGAGCCATTCATTTTTATTTTCTAAAATACAGATAACATGACCTCATTAATTAAGCCTCATTATAATTAAGCAGTATTTTTTATGGATTTTTTGCCTAGAAGACCACTAACCTGCATGTGGCCCCAGATGGTGGGACTAAGGGGTAGGCCTGAAGCATCTTTCTTTTTCCTTTTCTTCTCTCCCATCTCGCTTCCTGAATCCTCTCCTGGCGTATCAGAGTTCTTGAGCCTCTTGCTAGGTTTACCTTCTGGAGATGTCAAGCTCTTACGCTTCGCAGAGGGATTTTCTGCTAAAAACTGTAGCGAAACAAAAGAGCGTGAGCCAAAAACAGGCAAAGGTTTTAAAAACAGTCACATCACGAAAAAGGCCTCGGATGAATTACCTTGTGTGGATCAAGAAGAAAGTCGCTGAATTTGCTTGGCAGGTTAAACTTTTTCACCAGTTCATCCTCGACCACCCAGGGAGCGCTCTCACCCATGCCCAGCCTCAGCGCATAGTGTCTGATGAAGTAGCGCATGATCTCCTTTGTTGGAGGGCGCTCTGTTCTGAACAGACTGTCTACAGGGACATCACTGATCACCTATAGCAGGAGGGTAAGAATTCAAATCTCTTTAAGCAAGGATGAACAATCTTCAAAAGATAACTTTTCAGGAGATAATTGTCATCAGTTGAAGACTATTAGAAAAAGCATCTAAACATTTGTTGACTGCTGAAGACAGGATACAAACCTTGTCCTCGCTGATGAGCTTCACGTCGTACTTGAGAGGAAGGAATTTGGGCATAACCCACCTCTTCTTTTCCTCCTTCATGGCAGTGGGAAGTTTCCTTGGAGAACGTCTGGCTCTGTCACCTGATAGGAAGTGAAGCATTGTTATTTTAAAAGAAGATTAAGAGGAAAGCCTAAAACTCTGATTGTAACTTTATTAATTGGGACTCACTGAGACTTTCCCTCCTGTTGTCGTCCTCTCTGGGAGGAGGCTCCTTCCTCTGGTTCTCCTGACTTGCATTCTCCTTGTCGCTGGATGGAGAGTCGCAGGCGCCCTCAAGCTTCTTCTCCCCCGCCTCGCCCTCCGGGTTTTCTTGGGGGTGGATCTTCACCACCTTCACTTGCAAACTTTTGTCCTTCCCCACCTACAGAAAAAAAAAGATTCAGGAAGTTTCCGATCAAATTAATGCTTACCACTGTCCTACCACTAGGAGGGGTTTCATTAAGATTTCTTGCAGTTTTCTCTATTGCATTACATTTTTAGCAAAGAGTTTGCAGTGTTTTTCGGGAGAAAGCAACTGAAACAAATGACTGCGAGTGAAGGAAAAATAAATACAAAATCATACTGTCTGCTTCGGTACAAAGTCAGCTACAAATTTAAGATTATATTATTAGTTGGTTAGGCTTAATGGAAGAAAACGTTTTATGGTTCTCTAAAGACAATGCCTGAAGCAGTTCACTGATTGAAACTTTAACATACTGCTAATGCTATGGGTGTGATTTCTGTAGGAGACATTACAGGATCAAAATACAAAGTTATGCAACAGCTGTACATGAGACACAAGTTTAGAAATGTGAGGAGTCAAACTAACCAGGAAGTCGCACTCCTCATCAACCGCATACTTGGTTAGGATTTCAACCCAGGCCATTTCCACCAGTTTGTCTAAAGACACAGTGTTGTGGTGGATCATCTCCAGGACGGGCCTCTCAAACCACGGGGGATATTCTTCCTGAAGCCTTCAAATAGAGCACAAGGAGCGATTAGTACAATTAAGTTAATATAACCTGAGTATAATACAATTTCAGCACTACTATAGTTTTGCTTGTCTCACATACAAAGTTAGAGATTTTTGTTAATGTTCTGTCATAAATTAAAAACCAGCTTGGCTACCAAGAGTTTAGCCATGTTGGACATTAACTGGATTTGTTCATGGGTATGATGTGCTCTATTCACAGCAACATTTCATTCACACTTTTGAATTTCTGCCCTGCAGTCATCACAGGGCACACAGCATTACATAACAGGACAACAAAGGGATGAGAGTGGCCAGCAGGGGGAGTTAAATCTCTGGTCTGATATTATTAGACAGGGCTTAAATGCATCCTGTGATCATGAGTGACTTGAATCTGGGCAGCTGCGCACTGCTCTACTTGGTTCTGCCCCTTCTTTGCTGTGATACCTCTTTGGTTCACCTATATGGTTTAGGTCACCTTCCCCTTCCTGACAGCACATACAGAGTACAGCAAAAGTACACCTGGCTGTAAATAAGTGAATTGAAAGATGTCATTTAATATTTTGTCTAAACTTTGCACATCAGAATAAGTAAACTCTCACCAGGACATTGCAGATTCAAGGATGACTCAATCACACACACCCTCTAAATAGAATAAGAGGAGGAGCACCAGATCTATCCAATCATAGCAAAGCAGCAAGCCTTGTGACCTTGACTGTGGGATAAAGTCTCTTTCATAATACTAACAAGCTTCAATAAAAGCAGCACACTTGTATGGTTGTGCAAGTACATCTAAATAACCAGCAAATGTTTACTATTTAATAACATCCAGAGCTTGTATGTCTGAATATATATGAATGTGTAATGATGCAATTTGCTGGGTGCTGACAAATGGCTATTTTTTCGATGGCCGTATGGAGCTGTGAACATGTTAACGCTTGGTGTGACACTCACAGTTCGGTGACTTCTTGTTCCTCCTCCCATGCTTCTTTGTGCGTCAGCTGGCTGCTTCCAGTGCTCTTGCATGTCCAGATACGCTCACTGTACCTCTCCAAGCGTGCCTCATACTCTCTGTAGTGACGTTGGTCAAGGTAAACTCCAATAATCACATGGAAACAATTAACACAGTTTACTAATTTGCATTCTCATGACGACAAGCAACACACGCAGGGTGCTGACCAATTTGTGAAACTGTTGTTAACAGTTAATATGGGGCTGGGACAAAGGGGAACCGGTCTTAACAGAATACAACAAATTGGCTGCTGTGGCTCAGGAGATAGAGCAGGTGGTCCACTAATAGGTGTTCCACTAATTAGAGGGCAATTTGATCACAGTCCCGTGCATGCTGAAGTGTCCTTGAGCAAGACACTGAAGCGCAAAATTGCTCGATGGTCGTGTATGAGCTGGGAACATATGAGGCGATGCTGAGGAAATGGTCCTGACTAATTAAGTAATAAAGTTAGGCAACAGTAAACACTTCCATGAGTTGGGTTGATGCGAGTAAATAGTTTTGCTGTAAACAAACAACCACAACAATAAAGTGAGAGATTCAAGGCAGCTGAGACAGTAGGAGCTGGTAAAATGAGGAAGGAGGCCACTTCTATAAGCACTGAAGATATATCTTAATGTTACTGTTAGATACAAGCAGTTGGTTGGATAAAATGACCGTCACGTCATGTATCCAAACATGCTACAAGCTATGCTAACTTAACGCGTCATTTAAACTACTCTAGCTCCATGTGTGACACTTTGATCTGTCGCGGTTAGCTTTATAGTCCTACTGGCTGTGTCAAGTTTCCATACAGATATCTCTTAATAAACAAACGAGTAAAGTCACCTCATTATAATTACTTGAACAAGCTTAGCTACAAAACCTGTTTTAAACTAGTTACTGTCTGACAGCTGATCCCCTCACTTGTCCAAACTCAAAAAATAAAATGTACCGGCAGCTGACGCCTGGGAGCTAACGTGCGACGCTAGCTCCAGCCCGTGAGAGCGGGCGATGGGCTATTGTGACATAATTGGAAACCTGGTGTTAGCGGCTTGCTAGCTAGCTGTGCTAGCTATGGGTTATAAGTGACAGCAGGGCCGTAGAGGGTGAAAGTGAAAGGACGACCGTCAACACCAACTGTGTAGTTAACTAAACACACGAACTGTACAAAAGTCGCTTAAAATGTGCTTCTCTACCATTGTGAGCTAGCTAGCTATGATGGGTACATTAGCAAAGAGGTGCGTTAGCTAGCAGGGCTTGTCACCCAGTGTTCCGTGAGCACACGCGGGGAAACGTTTAAGAGATATGGTGATAATAAATTAGCGTTGTTAGCTTGTCTTACAACCTGGCGTATGTAAGTGTGTGGAGGTTAATTTATCCAGGCAGACAAAGCCAGATATATCACATGCCGACTGTCTCCAGCAGACTGAGCATCAACACCATGTTAAAGGATACTCTTTGTTCCTGAAGGCCTCCTTGCTGTGCTCGACGACGTAGACCTCCTCTCCCGGGCCTGGTGGCTCGGCTAGCGGCTTAGCCAGCGGGTAAGGTTTCCGGCCCAAAAGCGGTGCCATCTCAAAATCACAGCTGGCACGGGTGCCAACGTTAAAACCAGAACTTCTATCAACGAGTCAGCGCAATAATATACTATAATATGTCCTTAGCATGTATCCAAACGTCCCGAGTCACGTTAGCACGGCTCACGTTACCGCCGGCAGGCCCGGCACCCAACGTGTAGCAGCTAGCCGACTAGCTAGCAGGCTGGATGGCTATCTCGTCGCAAAACAATAACAGTGCCAGCCGCCTCATTGCATCCTTCTTCTCTCCTCCTGGAGCTGTGTGACAGGGGTGTCCAAGCGTCGTCTGGGATGTAAACAGGTCGCTGGACTTGCCTCTGGAGATAGTTGGTGAACTTTTAGCTCCGGGTTTCCAGGAAGAGATACACAACCCAAACCGAAATCAAACTCGCGGCAACAGCCGAAGATGCGCTCGGCGGGCGGTCTGGCGCGCTGCTCAGTCCCAAGTGTGTGCAAACCAGGCCCGCTTTCCTTCCAAAGGTTACTCCGCTGCTTGCTCGCTGTGTCGAGGCTTCTCCCTGTCAGATACCAGCGTTCACCTAATTTACATTAAAAAAATAAAAGTAGCCTGGATCAATCAAGAGGTTAATTCCTTGCCGAAATGGCGGGAGTTTCTAGTGCACCGGCTCAAGTCCCCAACACCCTCCGCTCTCTCCGTTTCCCCGGCAGCAAGCGGCGTCGCACGCAAGCCCCGCCCTCACGCCACGTTCATTGGTTACCTCAATGAAGCGCCCTCATCCAGTTGGCGCCACGCGTTCTGCGATTGGCTGATGTGGCCTGTCTATTGTCAGACAAGCTCAGCCCTCATCCCATAGGCCACGCCCACGTTGCATAAAAAAGCGGTCATTTAATGATCAAATATGTTCGTGCACAGTCAATTTTGTTCTCTACTGGTTCCCACTGTCTGTAGAAATTAGACCAGTGACACTGTTGAGGGAGGAAAACGTGCACCTATAGCAAAACCAACAGAGGTGAGACAGTTAAATAAACATCTGACTATTATGTACATTATGTTCTATTATGTATTATGTACGATTATATACATACCTGTGGGGAAATATCTTTATTCAAATTGACCATTGAGAAAAAAGTGAGGGAGAGTTGATTCTACTGAATAAACATTATGTCAGCTGCGTCATAAGATACTCTATACACAGTAGTTCAAGTTTCTAGTTGTATTAGTCATATCGAGTTAAAAGTACAATGAAAGGTGTTGGAAACCCATCATTTACATTTTCATATTAACAACGTGCACTATATGACAGTTTCCCTATCATGGACTATACTTACAATATTACTTTCATCATTATACAATACCACATCCATCATTATAATATATTGTATCATATTAATATCATGTGCAATATTGCACCCACTATCATGTAATATGTTACTTCTCATATGACATCTTCAATACTACTTTTCAATTTTTGTCTAATTTCTTGTTTATTCTATATTTGTGTGGCTTATTTTACTTGTATTGTAAAATGTAGAACTAGTGCCATCTTACTCCTCATTACACTTAATTGTTATAATTATTTTTCATAGTACTATAGTTATCTTTGGAGTTGTAACTTTGGAGCAAGATCTGGCAGAAGAATTCCATCCGGATTAATTAAGTATCTTAATACTATTTTATCTTATGTGCTTGGCTTTTTTGGTGTACAGTTTCCTGTTGTGCCTATAGAGTGCAGCAGCAGTAAGGAAAGTCCTGGATGCCTGGCAGGTCATGAGGGGTGTGGATGAGGGTTTATTAAACCTGCAGTTAGGTTCAACACATATAGGCCAATGGTCGACTCTCCATAGTGCTGGGGGATGGTTTCATTTTGCTGGTGCTGTCCTGGAGACCTATTTTACACTAATAAAGGGTTATTACCTGAGAACCTGTTTTCATCTTTACTCTGACCCCCTTGGTCAGATTATTTCTGGACTTGTACAGAATCCTTTCCCCCTATCCACATCTTCCTTGGGCTGATGGAGCTGCTTGAGTTTAGTTTAAATCAAGGCCTGTTTTCCCCGGACATGGAGGAAGTTTTATTGGCTTATAGACCTCAGCAAAACTAATGTATGATGTCAGTGTTCATCCAGGTCTCAAAAACTGTCCTAATTTTTTAGGCCTATAGCTCCTGCTCTGCCTCATTGATCCATCTTTCTGTGTGATTTCCAAACACACTGTCAATGCTGCATCTGCAACTTGACTACACACAAGGTTACTTGGGCCTGCCTTCATTATATACTTTATATATAGTGATTTCCTCAACATTTTACAGTGAAAAAATTCCAACCAATGCAGCATCAATGAATTGACATGGAAAGTAGCATTTATTATGGTTTACAAAACACCTTCAGTTATAAACATGGGCAAATTATAATATAAATATTTCAAAAAAAGCTTTTATTCTTGCAAGTGATAAGCCAAAAGAGGAGCTGTTTTCAAAAGGACATCATGTTTAATATAATAATGGCACATCTAAACATCCATCTGCGTAAAGCTACGCATTTGAAATATTACCAAAATGGCATATAAATCTCCAAAAGAAAACTAATGCAATAAGACACGGAAACATGCAAAAATAACAGTCAACTGCATAAAGAGTAAATGAGGGAAAGTCTTTTTCCAGACATTTAAAGTTTGAAAATCCTCTCCATTCCTTCAGAAAAAAGCTTAACAAAGCAAAACTTTAACGTCGTTTAAAAGTATGCAAAGATTCTGCCGTAAATAACTTTTAGTAATATGCTGAAATGAAATGAATAAAATTTGGGTAAAATAAGTCAAGAGAACCTCTGAATGATTTTGAACGCGTATCTGACAACAACTGACGACAGGTCTGCACGAAGACTTTGTGTCCACTTTGAGAAAATGAGTAATAAATGAGCTATCTGAGAACAGTGTTTTCTCCTGTGCAGATCTTCTTTAAAGGAGGCGCCCCTGAATCATCCCGCTCCTCCTGTTCAATAAAAAGGAAACACATTAAACAGGTTAGTTCAATAATTCAGCTGAACATCAGCTTTTCATCACGCAACTGTGAAATGATGGAGAATGTTTAGGTCCGCCTTGAACCCTTTTTCAGAAAGTGGACCTGTGTGTCTTGGTTGCTCCGTCTGACACCGCCCGATGAAAGAAGGTCCTCCTTGGTGAGAGTAGGAGGCTCGTCAGCCAACTCCTGTCCTGGGTGAACCGGCTCTGAAGTCACAAAGAGTATATCCTCATTGATGCTTTGACATGGAGGCAGTACTGCAAAAAAACAGGCGTTAACACCCAAGTCTAAGAAGGGATGCTGGGATGAGCTGTCCACATACCGTCCACACTCTCCTGGCCCAGCATCGGTGGCTGAGAGTCCTCAGCTCGGAGGCTGGACGTGTGTGGGGGGCTGACCTGCTGCGAGCTGGAGGTGCTGCTGCTGTTGTCCATCTTGGGCTGGTACACGTCCGACAGAAAGCTCTGGTTGCTGTTTTCATCTGGAGACACAACACCGTTACGTCTTTGTCATTACACATGCAGGGGCTCTGGCGTTTTATCACAACCAACCTCAATCCTCACCGGTAAAATCCAGTAAGGAGTTTGTGTTTTCCAGGACCACGTCTTTCAGTCCCCTCCCCACCTCTCCACCTGTGGATTTGGTGCGATATATCTGACAACAGACACAGCTCAAATGAGACCGGGGCCAAAACACATCTCTACAAGTCTGACATTTCTGAACAGCGACGAAGATGTGATTTGTGCTTCACATTTTTTTTCAGGCCCTCACCTGCTTGGTTTCCGTCACTGGAACCCACTTGAATATGCGTAAGGACGTGTCTCCGACCGTTACCCATTTCTTCTCCCTGGAATTAGCATGAGTTGGACTGATTTTAGAGAGCAGCTGGGATTAGCTCTAACACCACTTTATCTGCTTTACTAGCATTAATCTGCAACTGACATGTACCGGCTCTGTGCGCGCACACATGCACACACACGCACACACACATACGACAGCTGATCACATCTCCCATCGTGCTCTCTTATAGCTCCCGTGTGAAAACGACGTTAGAAGGTGAGTGTGTGTGAGTGTGTGCTGGCTTCATTGAGGAGTGACAGCAGGCTGCACCACGGCGAGCAGCATGTGGGGCTGTAGCCATATTGACAGCTCTCGGTGGAGAGAGGGGGGGAAACTCCGCTAGCCCCACCTCCTCTGTCAACCGGAGGCACTGATTGGTCGAAAGTGCCGTCCATCATGGAACTTTTGCGACTGAAGTTAGTTGAGCTCACGCAGCAGATAACAGTCCGCGGTCTGATCACACATTTCCCTCCATGTTGCCCTCCGCGCAGCGTACGTACCATTTGCGCACTTTCTCGATGGCGGCCAGCACCTTCTTGATGTCGTCCTTAGCGCGGCTCCGGGTCTCGGCACGGCCTGATCGTCCCGACATCTTGACGCTGTTATGATTCATCTACAGATGCATCTGAAAAACTTCAAGACCAAGCCCCAGTGCTTCGTTACGGCGTGAATCTCGCGAGATTTCTTAATCTCTTTTTTTCCCTCCTCAGTGTGCTCATACTGTACTTACTGTAACAATGAGGTGTGAAGTCTATTTATTTTGTATTATGTATTTATTTATGTAAGTTGACATTGACTTAAATACTGTATTTACTGTAACCATGTGGTGTGTAATGTATTTCTTTTTTATTATGTATTTATTCACCTAACTTGAAATAAACGGAAGTTACTATAATTTTTTTTAAAGCAAAATTGTTTCAAACACTGTATTTACTGTAACAACGTGGGGTGTATTTATCTTTTTATTATGTATTCATTTATCCGGCCTGAACAGTTCCACATGTCAAAATTAACTCAGGGTCATAGCGCCATCTACTGAACAGCGTGAAAATGAGATTGTTGTAACTCCACTGTGCATTGTGCTATCGCCAACAAAATACTCACCGATGATCAGAGCCCCAGCATTAACCCCCTTGATACACAAGCTATGCAAACCCCTTCTAATGCACAGCATGGGTAAAAAAATGACCCCTATTAATATTCGTTTCTTTGCTTTATTTTTTGTAGCTTTTTATAGCCCCTTGATGAGATGGACGATGAGCCTTTATATGTCATCAAGAATCCTTCTTCATTTAGGAGAGCTGGATTCTAAAACACACCCACAACTCCAGCTTGATCCTGTTTCTACAGGAGTTTAGGTCTAGGTCCTTAGCATCAGAGATTTCAGACTGAGAATCAATGAATACATACTGTATGGGTTATGTTTTTGTCCATGTGTGTAAAAGTGATGTAGAAACACAAAATTCAAGATTGTTTATAAAGAAAGAAAAGAATAAGGAAAATGACGATTTGTGGTAATCAAAAACCAGATATTTAATGAATACTTAGAATGTTAAATGATAAAATACATTTATTTAAAAAAAGACATAGAAACACTCATGCATTAAATAATAACACAAGAAATGAATACGTTTAATTTTTGACCCAATTTGTGCATCAGAAGGGTATTGATACAAACATGATTTTTTCATTCATTAACGTAATCAAAGGTTAATTGGGCCGGGTCACCTTTGAGCCATGCTCGGTATCAGAGGATTAACAGCGCCATTATGTCGAAGCTAACTCAGGGTCATAGTAGTGATAGCGCCACCCACTGGCATTTTCTTAAGTCCCAGACCAGTCTTTTTCTCTGCTAATATAGTTTATGTGCCACTGCATTTATTAAGGCCACATTTTGTGCACTAGATTACATTTTGGGTTCCATGAATGAACAGCAGAGGGCAGACTTGAAGCATGCAGACTGTACTTGGTTATGAGGGCCTGTTCATTCTTCACCTCCCACAGAGCTGATGGTATTTACTACTCTGTTGTCAATGAATGGTAATGTTAGGGTTTGTTGGGAAAACGGGATACTGGGCATAGTATAAAGTGGTTTCTAGATATAACAGCAAATTAAATTATGCTGTCTAATAACAAGCATAATTTCAATGTATATTATTTATGCATCTCCATATTTTCATCTTTTTGTGTTTCAAATTGCCTCTGCTATTTCATATACAGCAACATTTCTGAAAAAGTGTATACATTTTGTGAGATTGAATAAGTCTGAATCACCAAGCCCAGCTAAAGATTCGTGGAGAGTCTTGAGAAGTCTTATACGACATGTAACACAAGATTTGACAAAGATATGATGACACTTTTGATCTAGTTTTGAAAATCAAATTCATGACACAGTACTGATGTTGGTGGGTGGGTCCTGCAGGAGTAGGCAGCCAATGGCTGCCAGCAGGAGGAGGCCTAGAGAAATACCCAGGTAACAGTGGCAGTCTTTATCCTGAGTATAGAGCTGAACAGGGACTCAGTCATATCCTCTGAGGAACGTTATGAATGAAAAGCTTCTAATAGAGGTTGTGTGTTTTGTGCATGAATGCATCATTGGTTTAGAAAATGGGTTAATATACAAATACTGTGAGTTCTGTATTTCCCCCGTGTTACAAATTTGTACAAATGATATTGCTAATAAAGTTGTTTGATCAAAACAACAATTTCCTGTAATACTCAAGTTAAAACTCGCAATGTCAAGAAAAAAAGGGAACTATCACATTTCCCTTGTAACTCATTGTGTTTGAGAGTTAATTACTAACAGGTAAGCCTGATTATGACTATAGAGCTAATAGTGACCAACAGAAAGACACACACACCAACAGAGAGGCAACTAGACTTCAACACATCATCATCCACAAGATCAACAATAATGAGGTGAAGACGAAGGGGGGAAAAGCTCCAAAAATAATATACTGTAGTTTGTAAATATTGTTGAAATAAAGTTGCTTTCAAGTCTTTAAAACAAAAACAACAAAATGTTCACATCTACCAACTAACCCCAAACATCTGTCTATTTGTATTCAGAAGACTTATCTTGAGAACCATCAATCTCATCCACTTCACTCTTGGCATGTTTATTGTTAATGGCTCAGGGAAGTGAGTAAACGTTTAATAAACAGACTATGAGCGCTCTGTAGCACTTGGGTCTGACCATTTTGTCGATACCTGTCGACAGCAGGTAACCTAGTCATTCAAAAGTGTAAATAAACCCCACATGTGAACAGGGATTAAGCAAATGCAGTTTTATTTTATTAGAGACGTTGAATATTAAAATCTTCATTGCAGATAAACCAGGTAGGATAGACACGAAATTAGATTTCTTCACTCTGCACCGGGTTTTTGTAAAAGGTCGCACACAACATTCACCACACAAAACAATTAAAAAAAAGCGATAGCCGAAGGAATTCAAACGGCACGTTACAAACAGATACGGCACAAGAAATTCGTTCTATTTTGAAAGCGTGAGCCAGTGTTTCCGGTAAGCCTGCCCGACTTGACGCTGGTGCCGCTCAGGCTGCTGCTGTCAGTGACTGGGTGTCGGACGGAGAGGCCGAACGATCCAGTGATCGGGGCGACGGGTCCAGCTCAGCATGGACTGCTGCCCGCCATAGATCCTCCAGCGCGCCTTTAGTTTCATTATTGCTCTTTTACAGCCTGCGTTAGAGGTCGTCCTCCCTCCTCAGCTTCTCTCTCGCGGCGGCGTGTTTCTCCGCCTCAGACGACAATGGATCGAGTGAAGAGCTCCATGCAGCAAGTCCCCAACGCCATCCCCAAAGTGATCCGACGGACCGGGGGAGCGAACAGCCTGGAGATGGAGAAGGAGAGCTTCGAGAGGGGGCAGGTATGGATCCAGAGAGGGACATCGTAATAATAATCACTAGTATTGTCATGAGAGAAAGCGTGGGCATGAAGAGGGTCCTGCTGAGGAGGATGATGTCAGAGCTGTTTGCTGCCAGCTCCTAAAACTAAACAGTGCATTGTGAGATTTACACAATCTCTACTCGTGTGTGTTTGTGTGTGTTTTATGTACTTTGATTTCCACGTTTGACGCTTTAATCTGACTGTGTCGGGCTTGGTCCAGATTGTGGGTTATTTCTGGGTGACTTTCTCTCTCATGTGTTTGTGTATGTGTGTGAATTTCTGTGTTTGTATGTGTGTATGTGTGAGTGTGTGTGTGCGATCAGCAGACACCAAATGAGTCCAGTGCACAACAAAAGAGCTGTTGAAATGTAGGTCAATGGCCCTTTGAGTTGAGATAACGGTGTTGTTGGGTTATTTGTGCAGTATAAATCCAGACAGGGAGGCATGCTGGAGCTCCCTGTCAGTGTCTGCTGTCAGGCCCCAAGTCCCAGCAGGGTCAGTCAGGATGAGGATGATGAGGATGGTGATGATGAAGATGATGGTTTAATGAGATATTGGCATTGAGGTACTTTATTTGAAAGCAGAGCAGATGAGGATATGATTGTTATATGTGTATTTATGGCTGCTGGTGAATACTGAATAATGTGTGGAGCTCCAGTCTGACTTCTCCCACTTGAACATATGTATGTAGGCTGCTGTTATGGCTGTGGAGCCTGCTGCTTCCTGCCCTGCCTGGTGGTCCGAGCCTCCTCCCCTCCCCACAGTAGACTATGCACATGCAGGGGAGGGGGGGGTGAGAAAGTAGGTCAGATGAATCCAGGCAGTCAAACTGCCTCGACATTGCTGCAACATGCTTCTCCCTTTACAGCGGCTGTTAAACCGGACGGTGGCGGTCAACAGCACAGCCCCTAAAAGCACACATCACGTTTTTGGCCACTTTCATACGTGGTCTCATACATTCCCCTCACCCATGCATCTGTGCAGACCTCTACCATGTATCCGGGAGAGTAGCAGCATGGATTACAGAGGGAGGGAGAGAGAGAGAGACACATGCGTGTTCTTAATATGTCCCAGGCCAAGCTTGGTCACTAGGTCACTGTCAGGGAACTTACATATAAGTGTGTCGTGTTAAAAATGGTCCCCAGGAAAACCACGTATCACATGATCATAGCTCCTTCCCATGACATGTCTTTGCATGCAGTTCTCAGATCATGTGTCGTGGCAGTTGAAGTTTAAAAAAAGGAGGAATTTGGCCCAGATCTGAATTTTTTTTATGCATCTACCTTATTTAAGGTCTAAATTATCTCAGGTCTTTTTAAACTGAGCAAACAACTCACTTTACAGTAAGGGGGGGGGGGAAATATTCATGCAAGACACAACAAGCCCGACTTTGATTTGAAGTTAGATATCAGCGTTCCAACATGACTGGAGACGTCAGCGTGACACATTCATGTTCCCCTGACACTGATGGTGCCAATTTCTCTTCTGTAATCGTAGGTTTTCTCCTGGGTCTTTAAATCACTGATGGGGATTTGTTTTCCCAGTCAACACATGATATTTTTTTTTCTTTTTTTCTTGGGGGTTGATTTTTGACAGAGTTGTGGCAGACGCTGCAGGAATCATGAATCTGCCGTCTACTTTACAGGGATCAGTGAGAGATAATCTCATCTGATCCTAAATCTGCTGGGTTAGTGGCTTTCACCCCCTCTACAGAAAAAAACGACTGTCTGTCGGCATAACTTCTGTGTTTGTCTTAAATTTCCGGTCATCGCCAGTCTTTTTAGCTCAATTCGTTCTCAGCCAAGGAATCCCTGCATGATGGAATATATCATGCGGACCGCAGCCCCTTATGTATTTCCCTTGGGATACTTTGATATAACTTGTTTTATTACATGTCTACTTAGTTACGTGAAAGAAAACCACAAGAGGAATGAACTGGCAGAGTTTATATGTCATGTCTTGCCTCCTGCATGCTCGACTCAGACACAACAACCCCGATACGGACCATCTCCTGCTGCGTTCTTCATACGTGAGCGGGAGTAGTCTACATACAGTCTTTCTCATCCTTCCTACATTCAACATGAACCCTGATCCAGTATTCTTCGTCACAGGGTGCGATGCAGACCCCAGCGTCTACTTTAGTCACAGTTGCGTCAAACAGTGATTCTGGGAAGTGCTGGCCTATCTCTCTGTTGAGTTGGGTAAACAACCAGGGTGTGTTCAAAACCCTCTGTGACATAGTGTCCACACTGGTTTATAAAAAGAATGAACCAGGCAGCCGCACAGCACACAGAGCTGCTTTTAATGACATGTTTAGCCTCATAATAGCAGCCGACTCTTTCATTTAGAGTTTAGCGGGGATCACCATGGCATGTGTTGCTCCTCTATTGTGTTCACAATAGCTTTGAGAAAACCAACAAGCAAATAACAAGTCAGTGCTGAACTCTGTATGTATTATGTGTATATTATAATCTTTATCTCAAGGCTCCGATATGTCGGAGATGCCAACTCGCTCCTCGATGGCAAAACAGCCTCTGAGCTGTCCGGGGCCAGAAGAGCCTTTTCATTTGAGAGCTGGTGTAGGTAGTAATCTCTGGGCCAATAGGAACCATAATTAGTGCTTGTAGAAAACTTTTGGGGCACCAGTTCTTCCGCAGGGAGATGGAGGCATGTGAGCCAGAGAGTGACACTGTTCTGTATGTTACATAATTAAAGCCTTAAAATTAGACTGCCTGCCCCCCTCCTTCTCCTTCTTTCCTTGTTACACTTTTAAACGGAGGTCACTCACGTTTGTATCAGTGAAGCCAAAGCGCCTTGTTGGCCCCCTGGTGGCTGACTGACGAATTTGTCATAAATTATGCACAATCTCAGTTAGTGGATGGGATATATCGACATACCCATCAATATATCTGCTAAGTTTAGTTTTAATTTGTTATTTGACGTGGTAAAAATAGGGTGAAATGTCATGATTGAGTATGTGTGTCTGTGGGACCTCGTCAACACCTCTGCCCCCTCTGGCATCACATGTGCAATATAGCAACGTTCATAACAAGGAAATTTTGGATTCATTTCTGGTTAGTTTCATGCTTTTATATAAGTTTGGCTATTGGTGTGACTATGCAACAGGGATGCCTTATGGTAGAGCAGACAGTTTATAGTTGTAGCATCTGACTAAGTATTAGATAATTATTATCTACAACATCAACCTTACTGTGTAACCGTGGACAAACTTTTTGGACTTTGGAATCACAGTTTGTTTTGGTTTCAGAGAGCTATATTACTACTGTATCTATTTGGAATTATCCGTTTCAATTGCCCCTAGTTGCCTGATAAAGTTTTGAAACTCTTCCAAATCCTCCCTTGGCCCAAGCACCCCTGGTTATGAGTCTGTGGTGTTAGTATCTGATGGACACCCCTCGTCCTCCATTACCCTGGTTTAGTGCTGTGTGGTGCCCTGGCAGCTGTGGAATTCAGGGGAGGAGCGTGGCCGTGGCCCTCGGACACAACAAGACTCAGTAGTGCAGATGGAGACGAGCCTTTCCCTCTGCCTCTCTTTTCTCCTTTGCCTTCATCTGCTCCTGGTCGTTCTCCCCTTCCCACACCCATTGTCTCCACTCTTCCTTGAGCCGTCTTTTAACTTCCTGCAATTTAAAATGCTGGGGAAGTTATGGAGGGATATCCGCATACATGCAGCACACACACAGACAAGCATGCAGGCATGAAAGCACGACCATCAAAAGCACTGAGGCAGCAGAAACAGCAGGCGGCGGTTTGTGGCCTCATTGCCCTGACTGGCCGGAGAATAAAAGAGCTGGACGTGAGTGACAGGTCAGTAAGTGGAACAAAGTCCGGCAATGAGTTTGTGGCGGCGTTAACAATGGCTCTGATTTACAGATTGTTTTGGACCTCTCTTCTGTGTTTTACAGCACAGTAAAGCGGAAAGAGAGAGAGACAGAGATGGGGTGATGTATTTTTTTGTCAGAGGTCAAAAGTCAGTCTGAAGCCTGCATCATTAGTGTAAGGCTGGTGGTACGCAGATCAGCCTGCTTCCACATGAGCAGTCTCACACTTAAATAATGTCTAACCTACTAAATTGCAATACCTGTACTTTGACCTGTATCATTCCACTGAAAGAGGATACACAAAAATACTGATTCATGAATTATTGGCCAGCATTAGTGCCGACCATGCATGGGTTGTTGTTAACATGTCAAAATTCAAATAAAAGCTAATTTATTGCTATTACAAGTGACACAAACTGAAATTCAGCCTCTATCTTTGGATAGAATGAAACTCGGCTTAAAATCATCACAAGTAAATTTGTTATGGGATACCACAGTATACAGATGATGAAGATGTTTGTTTTCTCTCTTTTTGACGTATGAAGAGCCTTTCTATATTTGAGTTTTCACCCACGGTTTATCAGGGACCTGTTGTTTCCCGCCCTCTTCCACCATTCCTCATAACACACACTACACCACATCCTCGTAGCGTTGAAGCTTGATCTACTCTCAAGTAGGAGACGTTAGGTCATGCTAGAAAAATTACATGTCGTAAACTCAGGTCTTTAACGCACAGGAAAGTTTGCTCAACACAGACCATATTTCACCTGTACAGCTTCATTGAAGTTATTCAAAGCTAATTTCTACCAATCATTGTCATCAGATCCTTTTTTGAAGTTCTGAAAAGTGCAATTGCACAAACACAGCATTATCCTTTTTTATAACAGTAGTTCTAGGTATTTGTGGCCCTGACATTTTAGAGTCTAAGAGAGTTTTTTTGCGTTTGAGACTTTGTCATTCCTCCCAAAATTTAAACCCAACTTCCCCAAAAAAGAACATTTGAACAAACTTCAGTGTGATAAAAACTACCAAAAATGACTGAAACCATCTTTGAGTACATTGACTTTTTAACTTTGGTCCGAGTCCCAGCCACTTCCACTGAGTAGGTAGGATTTATGAACTATACTGCATCAAGTGGCGATCGAGGTGCATTGCCTTCACTTCTGGTCATTTTCCCATCTTATACACAGCCTATGGTTTAAACATCCAAACGCATAAAGAGTACGTGATGTCAACATGGCACAGTTTGTGACGATCAAACTTCACCTTTGTCTCAGGCACTATATGTCCAGGTTACACTCACCTGTTGCATAATTTCCTCACCTTAAAGGTACAGAGGAAATGACACAGATGTACAATGAGATCACTTAACAGTTGCACTTTGCACCATGTACCGGGTCGTCAGTGTAATCACCTATCAGCATTTTCACCTTCGTCTGAGCAACAGTTGTTTCCTACGAAGGAATTGTTAGACATTTATACTTTTATCACACATATATCAGAGTTCCCGAGTGGTTGAGTAAAAGACAGAGTGGGACTTCTGTATGTGAGCAATGCTCTGTGAGGCTGCTCTCGGCGAAGGGCCCACGCCGTACCAGGAAGTGAAGAGACTTGTTGGAAAAGAGCCGGCATTGTCTGGAGACAGACTGTTAATGCTGAGCAGCTCGGAGGTATAACGTGAAGCCCCGATGGTGTAATGTGTAGCATATTGTTTATTGTGTCCCGCCCTCAGTTCGTCAGCTGATGTCCTTTAAACAGAAAAAAAAAACAATTGTTTGAATATAAACAAGGTTCTTTTTGTCTTTCTGTTTCTCAATGGATCTACATGGCAAACAAAGCATTATGATCTATTAAAACACTTTTACATGATAAACATGATCATTTATTATCAAGCTATACGTATATACCTTGACTAAATCATCTATTGATCATTTGTATCATGTTAATGTATTAAAATGGATAATTCACATTAATACTTCTGGCATGTTCACACATAATCACCCAAATTGTTGCTAAAATAAATACATTATATAAAACAACTGTTAAGGTCTAACTGACTGCAACATAAGGTCTAACACACACACACACACACACACATACACACACACACACACACACACACACACACACACACACACACACACATACACACACACACAAACACACACACACACACACACACACACACACACACTGTTGTTGACAGTCTCAGAGAAACCAGAGGGGGGCATCACTTACCTAGAATTGCTCTCCTGGTGAACACTGAGCTTTTTTCCCCATTTTTTGTGGAACTTTCTCCACATGTGTTTTATAAGACCACAACTACTGTGCTCACACAGTGTGTGTGGTGTTTCTAAAAAAATAGCCACTTGTGGTTATGGTAACATTTGTACTGCCTGTGTGGTGTATTTGTGGTGTTGGTTCTGGTACTTTGGGGGCAAACAAACTGAGCAAGATTGAGAGGAGGATGAGTTCACCGCTTTTCATAGAACATTTCAGATTTCTTTATTTTTTCCGGTATTGTCACCATGAAAGTTAAATTTTCACCTGTGTTTGGTAGTTTGTTTTTTGATTCTTTGATGGATTCTCTTTATCCTCAAAGTTTGTTGAGGATGAAGAGAATCTTTTCTGTCAACATTTTTGAAGCAAGAGCTGCCAAATATTGCCGAAACATGAGACTTTCATATATCACCCACCCTAGACATTTTCCAAAATTTGTTGGTAACTTTATCAAGGTTGTTGTTTTTGTTTGTTTGTCTGCAGTAAGTCTGTTGCAAATCCAGACTCTGGTGAATTTAAATGTGTTTTCATCAGGGGACTGTTGGACACTGGCGGATGACCACATATTTGCCACAACATTTAAATATCTTAGTTTTTAACACAATACAACTGGGAAGAAAAACGTAAAGGACTAAGACATGATGAATGAGGGGATTGTTGGGCGTTGGCGGAGGTATGCACTCCACTGAGAATGCTTTAGGATTATTGATTGGGCAATTGATTCGTTTTTGTTTTATTTAATTGCAAACTATGTAAGAAAATATACCTTGATGTCAGCTTTAGATCACTTGATCTGGGCTAACTCCAGATGAGTAGAGCATCAGAGGATATTCATCTGTTTGCTGATTCCCTGGACCCGCCTACCTTCACCTCCCCTCCCCTCTCAGGACCCCCGGCGGTCCCCGGACCCCAGCTTTGGCATCCCCGGCTTTGAGCCGTCCCACTCTCTCCATGCTACTATTGTCTACCAGGAGAGCGGGCTATTTGCAAAATAAAGGTGTCCTCCTGCCTCGGCTTCAGCCTGATACATATACACGTGAGCGGAGCTGGTTTGTAAAGCGGAGCAGCGGGGAGAGGAGCGGGCTTTAGCGGCTCGATCAGCGGCAGTTCTCGCTGTGTTTTCCCCCTCACGGAGCCGCAGCTCTTTGGCGGTCGGATGTTGGGAGTCTTCGCCGAGCAGGGAGCGTTCAAGGCCGGCAGAGAAAGGAGCAGGGACGCGGAAGGAAGGAAGGAAGGAGAGGGCAGCGGCATTTTAATACCAAATCAGGACACATGTTGAGCTAACGGCCCCTCCACCTCCTCGTCCTCCTCCTCTTCCCCTCCTCCTCCTCCCGAATGCATTTGTTGCTTCAATCGCTTTCCCGTTTCTAATTACTGCGCGTTCAGGTTCAAACCAGCGGAGCTCCTCTCCTGGCCTCTGCGGGCTGCGAGGATCCCCTCACCGCTGCTGCTGCTGCGAGGACCATCATGGATCTCAGTAAGATTGTAAGTGCTCAACA